>NC_060272.1:129244643-129490001 GCF_021613505.1 Equus quagga
ACTTATAAATACATACATATACATATTTTATGTTATAAAATATTTTACATTTAAAGAAAACAAAAATCTTTACATCAATTAAATAACATTATTTAGCAAAAATTTTAAACTAAATGAATTGTTAAAATGATTAATAATTTCCTACAGCTGTTCAGGCCATTTCTTTGCTATTACATTTAATATTTTAACTATTTTATTTCCTTGTAAGTTTTACATTTATTTTATTATTTTTTTACCTTTTTTTTTTTTTTTTTTTGCTGGGAAAGATTTGTCCTGTGCTAACAGCTATTGCCAATCTTCCTCTCTTTTTTTTCCTCCCCAAAGCTCCAGTACATAGTTGTATATTCTTGTTGTAAGTCCCTCTAGTTCTTCTTATGTGAGTTGTCAGCACAGCTTGGCTACTGTCAGATGAGTGTTGTGGTTCCATGACTGGGAACCGAACCCAGGATGCTGAAGCAGAATGCCCCAAAGTTTAACCACTAGGCAATCAGGGCTGGCTCAGGTTTTCCATTTATTTTAAAAAGGCAATGCCCCTTCTTAACCATGGACTTCACAGAAGCTAATATAATGCCTCACATGTGAGGGTAATCATAAAATTTTGAAACTTCAATGAGTCAATATAAAACATAATTTGAAATGTTTCTTGCTTTTATTAAAAAGGATTTTTAAATGAAACATTATGTCATATTGATTCTAAGATGATTTTTTTCACAGATTAGTATCTTTAAAATCAAAGGCAGTATAGATTTAATAAATGTGGTACTTGGACTCACACGTAGAATTTCATATTCCAAACAGAAATTTCTAGTTTCCTGTTTATGTGGGGCCTCCAAGACCATTTTACTGTAGAGTTTTCAAAATAAGTAAAGATTATATTGATAAGCTTTTTTTTAGTGCTAAAAATTAAAGGAGAGCATCCTCTCTGGAACAGGAGAGGAATTTACAGGAAAGAATTATCTAGGCATTACAAATACTATAGATTTTTAGATAACTAATCCTGGTAAATATCTTTTGTTTATAAAAATAGATTAGCTACCTACTCTCTTGATCGTTTTCTTGCCGAGGTTGTCATTTTAGGCTCTTTATTAGTGCTGCTTCTCCAAATCCACACTCTAGATAAGCTTGCTTGTGATACCTGCATATACGTGTGGAGCAACTTCCGAAGCAGCTGATCTCTGTGCATTTACTCATCTCCACTTACCACCATAACAGCAACAGGCTCACTTCATGACGTGAAACCCACCTTTCTCTCGGTAATAATTTAATTTGGGAATTCAGCATGCACTGCACTACAGCCACATGTGAACGTGAGCACAAGGGAACCACGCCAACTTCGAGGTGACCATCTTGAACTCTGCCCAACAGAGGAGCTCCTTGCTGAGTTGCACCAATATAACCCATCCAATGTCTCTACTTCGGCCAATAAAAACTCAGAGAAAATAAACTGAAAATATATGTCTGACCACATGTTACCACGTCCACTCCGACCTAACTCATCATCATTTCTTACCTGCGTTATAGAAATGGACCACCCTGCTTCCTTCCTTTTTCCTCTGTAGTCTATTCAACATAGCATCTAGAGTGACTTTTTTAAACACAAAACATTGTCACTGCTCTGCTCAAAACCTTCTTCGGGCTTCCTATTTTACTTACAGTGAAAGTTGATGTTCCTAGGTGGCCAACAAGCTCCTCTGTCATCTTGCTGTCACTCCCCATTACCTCTCTGACATTACCAGTGTCCTCAGATTATTGTGCTTCAGTCACAACTGCTGTTTCTCAAACATACCCAGAATGCTTCTCCCTCAGAGTGGCTGCCCTTGCTGTTCCCTTTGCCAGAAATACTTTTCTTCCAAATAGCCACATATTTTATTTTCTCATTCCTTTCAAGTCTTTGCTTACATTTCACTATCTCAGGAGATTCATTTGTCGTATCTCCAACCACTAAAAATGTAATTTCCATAAGAATAGCAATTTTTATCAGTTTTTTATCACTATTCTATTTCCGGCACCTAGTGGATTCTCAGTATGTATTCATTGAATAAATGAGTGAATGAATGAATGAATTCAGTATTTCTCTGTCTTTTAGTAAACCCTGGGAGCTTCAAGATTTTTTAATATAAAACAACAGTTGATCCCCATAATAATTGATGACAGAGTTGAAACCTGACTCCAATGACCTGGAGCAACCATATGGTTTAAGGTCGAGAAAAATAACCTGTCCTAATTCTACAGCATGAGTATTCCAGAGGGGCCGAAACAGTGGCGTCTTCGCTGGAGTTCAGGTTCTCTTCTTTTTGTTTTCTCTTTTTAAAGATGGCCTCTGAGCTAACATCTGTTGCCAATCTTTTTATTTTCCCTTCTTCTCCCCAAAGACCCCCAGTAGATACTTGTATATTCTAATTGTAGGTCCTTCTGGCTCTGCTATGTGGGATGCCATCTCAGCATGGCTTGATGCGTGGTGACATGTCTGTGCCCAGAATCCGAACTGGCAAAACCCTGGGCTGCCGAAGCGGAGCATGCAAACCTAACCATTCGGCCCTGAGGCCAACCCCAAGGCTCTCTTCTCACCTGGGTCTTTCCAACCTTCAGACAGGCATGAACTCAAGAGCCAAATTCCAAATATAAGACCTAGACCCAATGCAAATGGGATCTGGGAGGGTGTTTATCCTACTTTAAGTTCTGAACCAAAATTTAATGAACAGAACATTTATTTGTATTTCATTAATGCCTGATTAGGCATCCAGGATGACAGGCTTTCTTATTTTTAATGTCCACAAGAATCCCCTTGTTGCTTGTTCAAAATACAGACTCCCTAACCCATCTCTAGAGATTTTACTTAATTGGTTTTAGGTGGGGCCCAGCAATCTACATTTCTAACAAGCAACCAAACCTTACCTCTGATGTCAGCCAAACAGTACGACACATTGAGAAAGACTGACACAAGCATTGGAAACTGAATCCATTAGTAATAAATAGTGGCTGTCTAGAGAGCATAGCTTTCATCTTTCTGAAGAACCTATAGATATAGCACACAGCGAAAGATGCAGAAATTCGTATCTCAGCCTTAAATTTTTGAGACATGTCTAACAATAACATGATACCTAATTACTAAGGAAAGGTTAATTTTCTTCATTATAATCTATTTAAGGATTGGCCATAAATTTGAAATTAAAGTCAATCCAACTTTTCAGAGTTGATATTTTTAAATACCAACCTCAAGCTAAAACAAATTTCTTACTTGAAAGCACAAGAAACCACATCACACCCAAACAGCCCTAGAGGTTGCTTTGCACTTAAACTGAAGGTAGGAGATTATTGATAATCAAAGAGATTGTTCCGGGATAACAGGAGTAGGTTACACTACTGGGAATATCTCAAAGTATAAGGAATTTCAATTAATAGTGTTGGTCCTGCCATTGGCAGGCCTTTTGTTCTTTATCTGTAAAATCAATGAGCTCAAATAAATATTTGCTGAAGTTTCTTCCTTGCTCAAAATTATCTTCAATACAATATGTTTACAAACCAAGAAAATAAATGCATAAGAAAACTACCAAAGTTTTAAAATAAATACTAGTATTTAGATGAAATAGTTTTAGTGATCTGGAGAATTAATTCCTCAGGACATAATTCCTTACTTAATTCCTTATAATGTTGAGTGCAGGAGATTTCACTACAACCTTATACAAACTAATTAACAATATATGTTCATAATCTGCAAAATTATGAGCATTTATTAGAGGAATAAAATGTATTTAGAGAATGCGTCAATGATCTTTTTGATATTGTCAGCAACCCGGCATCGATTCTCAGAGACCACAAACACTTTGAACTAAAATGTGAAAGTCTTTTTACTTCAGAAGCAAACCATTCCAGTTTATTTTAGAAGACCTAATTTTGTGTACTTGACCTTGACAAAAAGTTATAAAAATCTGTTCAAATGATTGCATTAAAAATTTAAAAAAATTTTAAACCCTTAGAGAAAAACCACTAATCCTTGTCACCTCAAGCCTGGGTTGTGGTGGTTCATGGTAAAATGATTCCCATGTGTATATTGAAAATTACATTTAAGAAAAAGAAATTTAAATAAATCTCCTGAAATAATACATCACATTTTTATTGCTCACTTATAAATTCTTAGCGACCATATTAGATAAGTATTAATAGTGATTATGAATTAATGAATTGTTAGTACCCAATAACTAGCTAGGACCATTATTTTACCTTTTATGAAACAAAGGACTTTGCACAGAATTTTTGGAATTTGTATATGTATGGGATTTTTTCTTCTCTTAGCAAGCTCTAGCACACCAGGTGGCAGGGTGATGTGGAAATATTTCAAATTTGACAGCTAAGAGAACTTTAAGGCACCACACAGTCTCTAGTTGCCCCTAAAGTATAATATTCCTAGCAATTTGTAAAAGTAGTGATGAGTTAATGCAGGTGGCCCTAAGTGTTTCATAATTTCCTTCAGGACCCCTACAAGCAATTTGGAAACTGTTGAATTTACACAACAACCATCTTTCCGTGAGTTCTTTGGACCTTTGCTGCCAGTCCAGTTGCTGAGTAACTCCTGGAGTCCTTCCAGCAACCACTTCACTGTCCATGAGGCCTCATCATTTTTGGTGCAACTGGATAACCATTAAATAGGTAAGTAGATAATGATTGTATTGTAATTGTGATGCCCTTTATAAGATATATAAGGATTAATACCCCCTAATGCTTACAATCAAGGAAGAAGTGATTAGATTTTATCACGTATCATGTAATACAATATTAGCCGCCAAAAGATTGCTTCAGATAAATCCATTGCTAGTTCAGAGACAAGAACTATACATTTCCCTGGAGATATTTGCCTAAGGGGCAGAATGAATTTGACTGAGGCCTTGAAGGATGCATAGATTTTGAACATATCAGAACTGAGTGAAACATGTATCAAAAGAAAAAAAGAGAACAGAGCAAAAGAATGTAGATCTTTTAGGTATAAGAGAAATAAAGAGATAGATGGAAGGAAGGAAAAGAAAGAAAGAAAAGAAGGAAGGAAGGAAGGAAGGAAAGAAAGAAGAAAGAAAAAAGAAAGTAAGAAAAACAAAAGAAGCAAGGAGGGAGGGAGGGAAAAATTAGTGAAAGTGCAATATACTGTAAGTTGAATAGTTGGAAAAAGATTGGAAAGTCATATTAGGGCAACATCACAGAGGTACTTTGAATGACAGAGTGAGAAGAAACTGAAGAGTTCTGCCATGGGTGACCTGAGATCTAACAATCCATGGCTGACTTCCGGTGGCCTGTGCATCCTATATGTTCCTGATGTTTGTTCCTTGTCCACAGGAAGAATCAAACCAAGATACGTCATTTTTCCATGATTATAATTTTCGCAACAATCTGGCTTATTTTCTCTGTCATGTCAAAACATGAAAAACATGGATTTGCTTTCCAAATGCCCACTGAAAAACGGAAGTGAAAAATATGGAATTCCTAGTTTTCACTTTCTCATCCTTCTTGTAGCTCAACATGAGGTTGTTTTTTGAAATGCATGTCATGCTGTGAACTGACAGCCAGTCTTCAAAGTGCAATCCTTCTTAGATAAGGACTGTTCAACATCTTTCTCCTTTTGGCAAGGAATCCACAGTTCATTAAATTCTCCGTTGCATTCTGTTAGGAAAACATATTTTACTGTATTAATTTGTTTTTATGATAATATCTGAAACTTACAAGGATGCACTCATGGCTGTCTTGAATTAGACAAAGCTAGAGATCTAACCTAACCTTATAAATGTGTGATCCTGTTTCTAGTTTTCCCTATCCCTGGAAAGTCTAGAAAACCCAGAGATAGTGAAGATGCCGTTTCAGGATTTGTGTGTGTCTCTTAATCCAAGAAGAAGGAAAACTTCACCAATACAATAAATAAGACAGAAAACAATTGAGATATTTATTTGTGCTTTGTTCTTGCTGATCTGGGAGGTATGGGAAAAGGACAGAGAAGGACAGTCCGGCCTGTGCTCTCTAGTCTCTTGTCACAGGCAGCAGAGAGAGAGGGTTTAGTTAACAGACTCTTTGTGTTATAGGAGCTGTCCTGAAGAAAAATCCCACCCAGGTCATCATTAGGCAAGAGAAATGCTTTAACAAAAGAAGAGCATGGAGTATAGCTCTTTGAGGTCAAAGCTAGAGCAGACCAAAGCTGGGTGAAAATAAAAATATACCAGGAGGTGATACGGACCTTTGGAGATTTGGGGACAGGAAGAGACAAAGCACAATAATGACATGTTTAGTTTACTGTAAGTAGAAAAGGCAAGTGTGAAGTGCTGCTGCTGTATCCTTCTTAGATACCTGGGAGATGGTGTGGACCAGGATTTGCAGGGAGATTACGAGCCAGCGTCTGATGGGTGAGGTTGTTAAATGATTGGGAATATCACACTTGCCGCACTACTTTACTTTCATTCTCCCTCTTGAGAGCATGATGAGGAAAGGAAGGTGTGGGCCCTGTGCAGAACAATATGGCACAATATTACAGATAGAAGAAATTAAACAGAGTTCTTGGAAATGAAGCTAAAAATTTACTAAAACTCTTTATCGACTATATATCATGTCCATCTATAAGACCCTCATATTTTTTATTCCTTTCCAATTTTCATGTTAGTTAAGAAACTTCCTTCCTAAAGTTTTATTTTATTGATTGTAGTTATTTCGCTTTCTCCTGTGAAAATGCATATACGTGGGTCAATAATGTGTTAGTTTCTGGGCTATATATCGATCCTTCTATTTGATTTTTCTTTTGTCTTCGTTTGTCTTCCAATATACTCTCATCTCCTTGAATAACATTTCTGGAGTAAACTAATAGGCTCTAACAAGGAGTTTAATTATGTCTGAGCTGAATAATAGTTTGGGCAGTTTATCTGCTTGAACTCAAAATGAACCTGAACCTTTAAAGCTGTTACTGAGACTGAATTGCTGATGGAAACAAACACATGCATCTCTGGTTACTCATTAAAAGCTAGAGCTAATATTTTTTTAAACCATAACTAGAAAATCAGGATCAAAAGGCTCATTAAAATTCCTATATAGACAGTGGATATGACTATTAATGGTGTGATATCCTAAAAATACAAGTTCTATTATAGAGGACAGACGGCTCCACAGATTGACTAACTAAAAAAATCCTAAATTGGAAATAAATTACAAAAAATTTTACAAGGAAATAATTTCTGTAATTGAATCCTGTGTTTCCACTTTTAAAAAAAAAATAAAATGGATTTATATACAAAGAGAAAAAAATACCGTAATAAGTTTTAGCTCTGATACTGGTGGTCTATCTTTTATCAGAGTGATAGTCTTTCATTTGGCAGTTAAATACCTGGGGCAGAGCCTGGTTTGAAGTCACTGGAGAACAAATAACAGCAGGTCTGACTCTAGGAAGAAAGGAACCACACACATAGGAGCCAAATGCACGTGCATTTTCCTCCGAGGGATGCAGAGCATCTCCACGGTGCTCTGCCTACAGGGCTCAAGTGAAGAGCTGCGGTCCATTGGCCTCTGAAAGCAGAGGGGACTGGGACTGCCTGAGTGAGCAGAAACTGGGGCTGGATAAGTCAGGAAAAGGGACAAAGTCACAGAAGAGGGAACCTCAAATCTGGGTAAAAACTTCCAGGAAATACTTGATTAATCCCTGGACTGGTCATACACAGGAGAGGTTCTAAAGAGTTCAAGGAAAAACAATGTATGGAAGGGCCAAAGAGCTGAGCAGACATTTAAATTGCTACCCACCCCTGGGCAGGCAGAATTTGGTGCGTGATTCCCTTTAAGTAAATATAGTTTGGAAAATACCTCCTGCCTTCTTTTGAAACCCCAAAGACCACTGCCTTAGGAGCAAAGAATGTGTCCCTAGACCATGGGCTTCGCTGTAAGATTGTGGGTAAATTGAAACAGAGCCACCCTAACAAAACAAAACAAAAATACAAGCCTACAGGAGTCCAAGGTGACAGTACGGTTACTGTCAGAAGAATAAAATGGATGCAGTTGCTATAATGTATCAGATAAAATGTCCAGCATATAATACAAAGTTAGCACCCATGTGGAGAAACAGGGGAATCTGAATGATGGACGAGGGAAATACCATTCAGTAGGGAAAAAACCCCACGAACTACAAAGTTAAAATTAGCACAGAAGGACATGAAAGTGATTGTGCTAAACATGAGTTTATGAAAGAAAATGGACAAAATGGATGAGCAAGTAGGAAATTTAAGGGGAATTTGGAATCTATAAAAAGAAACAAAATGGAAAGCCTAGCGCCGAAAACTAAAATAGAAATTTTTTGGATCACTTGATGAGAGTAACATCAAAGTGGACACAATAGAAGAAAGAAAATCAATATAAGAGATAGTACAAAAAACTAATAGATATTTAGTTAAACCAAAGAAGTCAAAGAAGAGCAGGAAAAAATTAAAAGGATGACAAAAGCTATACCATATAAAAGCAATGATAAGAAAACTGGTGTGATGGGAGAAATTCAAAACAGAATTTACATTGAGTATTACAAATAAATAAGGTCATTTCATAATGTTAAAGAGTCAACTAAGTAGTTAGGTAGATATGACAACCTAAATGTGCATTGTAAGGGGAAACACAAGTCTGAAAAAGAGGGAAAAATGAATTTTCCGTCGTGAAGGAAGGAAAGAGATTGCCCTTCTCCGCATCGTTTCTTAGAGCATTTACTTTAGAAAACCTGTAATTGTGAATTTTCTCTGCCCCTTTGAGATGTATGTAAATCTTTTTAAAAGATAAATAAGCCTCTTGCCAGTTGTACAACCCAGGAATCTTTTCCTCAAGGACCCAGGAGCCATCTGCAGATATAACCATCAAGGAAGACAGCACCTCTGTCTCCCAATCTCCTTGGAAGTGTACTAGCCTAACTTCAGCTGGCTCCAGCTCAGAAACCTAGGGCCTGTCAGAAAGATGAGGGAAATTCATTTTCCTTTAGATAAAGGTAATTAGCAAGCACAAGTGGCTACCTGATTACCAGATGAATTTAGGATGGACTGTGCATGATAAGCGGTGCTGTCAAGTCCTCTTCCTACAGTTACCACTTATCTTGAAAGCATGTATGAATTGGGTAGCATCTGCCTGACTACATAAAAGGAGGAGACTCCTTTCTGTCTTCCAGTCTCTAGTGGATTGCCTGTGATGCGCATCACATTCTGGGTTGATGCTTGTTCAATAATAAAATTGTTTTCTTTTTCTTCTACTTTTGTCGAGTGGATTGCTGGATTTTCAAGAGATTTCACTTTAAATTATGTTTCCCCAACTGTATGCACGTAATATCAGAGATTCAAAATACAAGAAGCAAAATTGGGAGGATTAAATGGAGTAATACAGAAATCCATACTCATACTTTAGTATTTTTAACTTCCCTCCCTCAGTGATTGCTAGAAAGTTGACAAATTATCAATAAATACTATATATGACTTGAAAAACACTGTGAGACAAACTGATAAAATATAAAATGCATATAATTGACATAAATGATAAAATCTGAATTGATATTTATAAACCATGACATCAAGTAACTGCGGAGTACACATGCTTTTCGAGTGCAACTGGGAGATGAGATGAGTCATAAAATGCTCTCAGTAAATGATTTCAAACTTTGAAATACAGAGTATGTTCTCTGACAAAAATGAAATAAAATTGAAAACAAATAATAAACTTTCTAGAAAAGCCCAACATTTAGAAATTAGGCAACACACATCTAAATGAATCAAGGGTTAAAAAGGAAATCATATAATTTGTGGTTCTGAGAGAGAAATGTATAGGAAAAGAAAAGGAAAAGAAGAAATTAGAAGGGAAGCAAGTAGAAAAAGGAAACAATGAATTCAGAAATCAACAAATCAGCAAACAGAAAAACAATAGAGAAAATGGACAAAGCTATAATTTCATCCTTTGAAAAGTTTAAGAAAATTTATGAACACCTACATAGATGAGTCAAGAAAAAAGAGGAATATAAATTTTATAATACAATGAACAAGAGAAAGGATATCGTTATAGGCCCTACAGATATTTAAAAGGCTAATAGAAGAACCATTATGAATGAACATGTGATAAATTTTGTACTTAGATGAAATGGACAAATTCTTTCAGGTAATGATTTAGCAAAATTAATAAGGTTTAGAAATATTGCCCCCCGTCAGATCTGCTTGAGTATAAAGTCCATGATTTTAGTCATGGAACCTTCTTTGTCACTATGAGTACTAAACTCTTCATGCATCATGCTGTGATCTCAGAGTTTATTTATGTACTTAAATATTTTATTGTATGTTCTATTCAGTATCTATTTTAGTAATTGTAGTCTATTTATATTCACTCCTTCTCAATTTATCTAATACTTTATTAAAAGCTTTAAGTTTGGTTTCTACCTTTTTCCTTTAGAATCTGATTTTAGAATCTATATTTCTTTAAAGCTCTGCTTCTTTAAGACACCTAATTGACATTTCACACCAAGCATAGACATTCTTGTTCAGACAGTTACTTGATTTAAAAAGAAATAAAAGAGGGGCTGGCCCCGTGGCCGAGTGGTTAAGTTCGCGCGCTCCGCTGCAGGCGGCCCAGTGTTTCGTTGGTTCGAATCCTGGGCGCGGACATGGCACTGCTCGTCAAGCCATGCTGAGGCAGCGTCCCACATGCCACAACTAGAAGGACCCACAACGAAGAATATATAACTATGTACTGGGGGGCTTTGGGGAGAAAACGGAAAAAAAAAAAAAAAATCTTTAAAAAGAAATAAAAGACATATATTTACACATGTGTGTGTATGTACCTTATGCATAGTTAATGTTATAGCACGTGGACGTGGGTTAGCACAGTTGGATTCCATATCGTCTACATGAAATAATCATCATATCATTGTAGTAATTAACACTTGAAATTGTGATACTTAATATTAAAGTATAATCTTACTATCACACAAGTAATTGTTTCAATTTTCATTAAAAATTGAACTATTAAAATTAAGAGCAGGGTGGGGCCGGCGTGGTGGCACAGTGGTTGAGTTCACACATTCTGATTCAGCTGCCTGGGGTTCGCCAATTCGGATCCCAGGTCCAGACCTATGTACCGCTTGTCAAGCCATGCTGTGACAGGTGTCCCGCATATAAAGTAGAGGAAGATGGGCATGGATATTAGCTCAGGGCCAGTCTTCCTCAGCAAAAAGAGGAGGATTGGCGGCCGATGTTAGCTCAGGGCTAATCTTTCTCAAAAAACAAAAAAAGAGCAGAGAGAGACACATTCTGTGGACAAAGCTAGTGATGCACTCTGAACAAGTAAAAGCCACATTACCATGAAATTCTGAATCAATATACTCTCTTGATATAAACTCACGTGCAAAAATGGAATACTAAAACATCTCTCTTAATTTTCTCAGCAATTTCTACTGGCATTGTTATACTGGCCCATCAGGGGAAAAGCCAGCTTATTTACACAACCACTCAGACAGAAATTCAAAAGTGGCAGAAATGATCGCCTGTAACTGTCATATGCTCTTTTCTAGGAGATATCGACTTCCAAAATCACTCTGAACAAATCCTATTAGGATACAGTCTTTCACACACTATTTCTGTAACCTGGTAAGAGAAAACAAAACTTGGCAACTCGTCAAATGAGTAAGATCTTTAGTGCACTGAATACATAGTCTCCCTAACTGGACAACAAATAGTGATTTTAAAAACTAAGAGTTACCTTTTGGTAAAGAAAACAAATTTAAAATTTACTCTAGTCAGTAAAAAATAAATCACATTGTGAAGCCAAAATGTGAATCTCATTCTATTCATGATTTCAGAAGCCCTGTGACTCCCTGTCTTAGAGAAGTGACTAGAGCAGAAAATTTCACAGTATAACAGTTCACCCTCAAAACTACAAATGATTTCTCTCACTTCCTGTCTACAGAAACACAATTTAGTAATTATGGAATGGATTTAAATTCTCTTAAATAAACAGATTATTTTCTAAGAGCCCACATAAAGCAATAAGAGGTTTCATAGTCAGCTCAAAGTTACATTCTGTTACCCAGGTTGTAGAAATCTACTTCCAGTTTGGGTTAAACCTTGAGAAGAATGGGCACAGGTTAATCAGCTTTTGATAGAATAAGGGGTATGCATTAACTTTCAGATTTAAATGTTTATGGTGCATCTACTCTCAAAAACAGGTGAAGATGAGAAAAATGATGGATCTATTAAACCAACATGACAGAGATGTGACTATAAAAGCCCACCATAGCTTTACAGACCCATATTTTATCATTTCTGCTGTGTATATGATATATTCGATTTATCAAGTATTGACAAGAAATTAATCGACATAGTCAAGAGAATGAAGTAGACAAAGCCACACTTGAAAGAATAGATAAAAGCAGAATGTATATACTGGAAGTGTAGGTGGAAAACCATTGTCCACTGCTGAGGAGCATTTAAATTAAAAATCTTCAACAGGGGATTGTAGTCTGAGAGTAGAGCGACTATATAATTTATATTTTAACTAGAAGGTCCCACATTTCCTGGAGATTCCTGATCTTAAAAGAGTGTGTGAAAAAGGTTATGGCAGTAGTAACATTAACAAGTACACTCCATACGGAGTGTTTCCAGTCAAAGGAAACAGTGGTGAAAAGACAGGAAGTGATTGCCACAATGAACAGAAAACATGGCTGAGCTCACAGCTGATGATTCCGCATGCTTGCTCTCCAATGCCTTCAGCTTATAATTGATTCAGTGGGCAGCTGCCATAAGGGCAGTAAGAGAAGAGTGGAAGGTACTCCCCACATTGCTACAAGCTAGTGCATTGACACCGAAGAACTGCTGTTAGACGCATAATTCAAGATTATTCTAATATAATCAGAATACTGTGTACCATAGAGGGGCTACTGAATACATTTGAAAATTGGATGGTGTTTATGGATAGTGAAACACTTCATCTCAAAGACATCGGTACTGTGGATGTTAGTTGAAAGAATAGAACTTTGGATAGATCACAGTTCTGTTTTAAAAATGTGTACTCCTAAAAATTTTGGAACTTGTTGAGTTGAAGTTAGTAGCCACCTTGCACGGTAGGTTAGACATCTTCTGGACCTATTCCCTATCTAATGACTGCCTGAAATGGGGTTACAAAAGACTACTTTGTCCCAAGGCAAGGCAGACATGTATATCAATTTATGCTCCAGGGATCCCCTTGGGTTCAGGCTGAGGGAGATTCTGGATGAGACCATATTCTTACTTAGCTCTTTTCCCTGCCCCAGCCTATTTCCCTCACTTACGTTTTCCTGAAAACCTCACCTTGTTACCAGCTACAAACAGAGGTTCTTTACCTGACACACAAGAGGAGACAAATAAAAATTGGATTGCCAGGCTTATGGCAAGGAAATTGTTTTTACTTTGGGTGACATCAGCCAGGAGAAGAGAGTGAGCCCTCAAATTCATCTGTGCACTCAGATGGCCCCTCCATGAATGGAAAGGACCCCAGAAGGTCCCTCCATGACTGGAAGGGACCCCAGACGACCCTGCCATAAATGGAAGGACTCCAGATGGAGGGGAAGGGAGTTCATGGGCATCCTTGTGGCAACTTACCCTATTCCATATTGAGTCTGTCAACTCACCAGAAGCAAAAACAAACAAACAAACAAACAAATCTATAACGTGTTTCCTTGCCATAAGAAAATGTGCCTAGGGCCAGCAGTGCTGGGTCAGACAGAAAGTACTGGGGGCAGTCCCTAGGGCAAATCACCTAGGCAGCTGCTGGACCGCTTCCCAGGAAATCCCAGTCTGCCCAGGGCCGTGGAGCCATGAGCAAGAGCCTCCTGGCTGGCTTGCCAAATTGCTACTGGCTATAAACATAGGTTCTTTACCCACCACACAAAATGGGCCAAATAAAAACTGGAACGCCAGGCTTATGGCAAGGAAAGCATTTTTCTTTCAGGTGACATCATCCAGGAGACGAGAGTGAGCCCTCAAATTCATCTCGTCTCCCTGAAAGATGGGAGGCAAGGGGGTATTAAAGGTTACAAAGAATGCGGCTGCTTGTAGATAGGGGTAGCCTGTGACCTTTCTGGTTGGTGCTTTTCCACCAGCCTGTCTTTGGCCTTGTGAGGCTGCTTGCAGGGAGAGAATAGTAAAATAAGGGAATCTGCAGGTGGATGTTGTTGGTTGTCTGCTTCCATGGTGGATGGTGATTCTGGTGCCAGGAAGCTGAAGAGTAAGCAAGGAAAGGGGATGAGTGCTTTTGGTTTTACCCCATATATGCTGGGTTTAAGGTAGGGGAAGCAATATCAGGGCCGGCATCAACCTCAATATATCACATATACTTGGATCCTGTGTCAGCATGCTTCTGCAAAACCCAACCTAAATCAGAACACATATGAGTCAAAAACCATATATGTATCATGTGAAATTTACCAGGACGATTTAGGTTTGTTTTCCACAAGAGGATGAGCAAAGGAGGTCAGGGAAACATGCTGACGTGTGCTCTCGTATTAACCAGACTTTGAAGCTTTAGATGACAGTCAGAAGGATGTGAAACTGAAATTCATCTTGGGGTGCCTATCATCATCATTGGTACCTGGCCATCATGGAACGCTGTGTCCTCTACTCTATGACCTTGTGCCTGAGATGGATCTGAAACCCTTCACTGATTCCTTCTCCTTTGCTCTTCCTTTCTTCATGTAGATCCAAGTTTCTGACTATATTATCTTCCACATCTATTGGCAAAAAAAAAATTCCCTTACTTTTTTTTTGTCTGAGAAAACCTTATTTCTCCTTCACTACTGAAGAATAATTTCTTAGGGCTTAGAATTCTAGGTTGGTGGGGTTTTTTTTTTCTCAACACTTTAAATATTTCACTCCACTTGCCTGCATCATTTTGGAGGAGAAATCCAATGTAATTCTTATAGTTATTCTTATATAGGTAAGGTGTTTTCCCCCTCTGGCTTCTTTCAAGATTTTTTATTTCATTTTCTGAAATTTGAAAATGATAAGCGTAGGGCTGTTTTTGTTGTTGGTTGGGCATTTATCCTGTGCAAATCCTGGTGTACTCTGAGCTTCCTGGATCTGTGGTGTGGTGGCTGACGTTAATTTGGAGATAAGCCATAGCAGTCTTCTCTGCTTCTGTTCCTTTCTCTTTCTTTTCCTTCTGGTATTCCCATTACACGTATGCTCTACCTTCTGTAGTGGTCCCAGTTCTTGGATAGTCTGTTCTGTGTTTTCATTCTTTTTTTTCCTCTTTGCTTTTCCCTTTCGTAAGTTTCCAGTGTTATTTCCTCAAGCCTGGTCTACACTGTTTTTCTTCTTCCCTTGGGAATAGATTCATTTCAAATTGAACTCAAATAGTGCTCCATTCTTAACTTCAAATAATAAACATATTTATTAATGTATCACCTTTGAAGTGAAAACATGTCTATTTACTCAAAATCCCTGTAACTGCCCGTGTCCTTAAACTGATTTATTTTTCTTCTCATAAATATTTATAAGTATTTATAATACTTATCTCTTACTAATATTGTATCATAGAACTAGTATCAAGAATAGTGTCTGTTAGGGGCCGGCCCGGTGGAACAGCAGTTAAGCTCACACGTTCCGCTTTGGCATCCCGGGGTTCACTGGTTCAGAACCCGGGTGTGGACATGGCACCGCTTGGCAAGTCATGCTGCAGCAGGTGTCCCACATAGAAAGTAGAGGAAGATGGATACAGATGTTAGCTCAGGCCAGTCTTCCTCAGCAAAAAGAGGAGGGTTGGCAGCAGATATTAGCTCAGGGCTAATCATCCTCAGAAAAAAAATAAAAAGAATAGTGTCTGTTAAAAGGATATTTTTGAATACCATGTCTACACAGACAAGGGAAACAAAAGAAAAAATAAACAAGTAGGACTTCATCAGACCAAAGAGCTTCTGGAAGGCAAAGGAAACCAAGATCAAAATGAAAAAACAACCCATCAACTGGGAGAACATATTTGCAAAACATATATCCGATAAGGGGTTAATCTCCCCAATATATAAAGAGCTCACACAAATGAACTACAAAAAAAGAAACAACTCAATCAAAAAGTGGGCAGAAGATATGAACAGACACTTTTCCAAAGAAGACATACAGATGGCCAATAGGCACATGAAAACATGCTCAACATCACTAATCAAAACTATACTTACACACCATCTTACACTCATTAAAATGGCAATAATCATCAAGACAAAAAATAACAAAAGTTGGTGAGGTAGTGGAGAAAAGTGAAGCCTCACCCACAGCTGATGGGAATGCAAACTGGTCCACCCACTATGGAAAACAGTATGGAGAGTTCTCAAAAAATTAAAAATAGAACTACCATATAACCCAGCTATCTCACTACTGGATATCTACCCAAAGAACTGGAAATCAACAATTCAAAGAGACTTATGCACCCCTATGTTCATTGCAGCAGTATTCACAATAGCCAAGACGTGGAAGCAACCCAAGTGTTCATCGACAGATGATTGGATAAAGAAGATGTGGCACATATATACAATGGAATGCTACTCAGCCATAAAACAATACAAAATTGTCCCATTTGCAGCAACATGGATGGACCTTGAGGGTATCATGTTAAGTGAAATAAGTCAGACAAGGAAAACTAAACACCCTATGATTTCAGTTATATGTAGAATACAAACAAACTTACAGGCAAAGAGGATAAATTAGTGGTTACTGGGGGAAGTGCAGTAGAGGGTGGGCACAAGGGATGAAGGGGCACCCTTATATGGTGTATGACAAACAGTAATGTACAACTGAAATCTCACTATGTTATAAGCTATTACGACCACAGTAAAAAACAAATACATTCAGAAAAAAAAAGTGTCTGATACTTAGGGATAACCAAAAAGATGTCATTTTAGTGGATGAATAAATGTGGGAATGATTCATTAACCCAAATACAGGGGATGAGAATATTTAGAAGAATTTATATGTGTATATATCAAAACACATAACTCTGTTTTAATTTTTGTCTTATGTCACGAGATTTCATTTTAGTCTAATAAAACTGGGTTATTATTTTTGTACTCCTAGATTTTCTTTGAAAATGTCCATGTTTTTTGATAGATATGTTTAACAGTTTTTCTTAAGATAATGAGTCTATGTTAATTGATTATTGTTCATGTCTAATTTTTACAAAGTCATACAATTAAATACTTCATGTGGCTCTGAAAATTTTTAAAAACCATTTTCTTTTATATACCAAAGGACTTGTATCGAATTCTAAACTTGTATGTGGGATTTCATTGTCATGCAATTTAAATTGCTAAGAAAAATCTACATTTAGCTGGATTTCTCCTATATTCTCTATACAATATATATTTTGGAATCTTCTCCATCTGTTTACCATTACTGCCATCTTTCCCTTGTTCTTCTTCTTTTTATCTTGTGCCTCTCCAAGATGTGAAACTGTTCTTAAACCTGTCTCCCATGATGCTAATTTAATTTCTGAAGGGTCTGCTTCCTGCTCTTCTTACTCATTCTAAACTCTCCTGATGCCATGACTTACGTTTGCAGTTTGAGTCCTTGCCACCTTCATTTTTTCCCTCATTATGAAGCCTTATCGTATAGGATTTATAGTTTTGCTTTATTTATCTTTCTTAAAATTTCTGAGCTAGTATAGGCTTAACTTTCCTCCTAACTCCTGGAGGAAACTTTATGGATTTTTTTTCATCTATTTTTATTATTATTATTATGTGTTTTACTTCTGTCTTCTGGGAGTTATTTTTTTCACGCTGAATCATTTTTGAATTCAGACGGTGTTACATCATTAGTCTTAATTCTTGTCTAGGAATACTAAGAGTTCGTGCTGGTTTGTGCTGTGTCAGTACGTTTAATCCAGGAGCCATGTTTTATAGAATCCCCTTCCTTGTATGGATCTGTCAGCCAACAAAGGAACTGGCATGAGATTTTGAGGTCAGATGTGAAATAGTGTCCAATACTCTCTGAAGCCCACCTTCTCTCCTTCCTATGGAGGCAGACAGAGGTGTCCAGTGGCTTCAGACTTTCTTTACTCTCTTCCACTCTGCATCCAGTTCTTCCCAAATGCTGTCAGGGCTCTGACCTTCAGTATTCCTCTACCCACTGCCATTACTTACAGAAGTAGAAGCTACAGAGAGGAGGTAACTTCCCACACACCTATACAGGGACTCTCCATCCACAATTCCACTCCATCAGGAAGACTTACTTGTCTTCTCGGATTGACTAGTTGGTGACTTCTTTCCTGATCCTCTAGTAACTGCTTCTAGGTCATCACTTTCCAAAATCAACCTACAACTGTGTGAGTTCTAATTCATGTAATACATCCCTTTTTCTTAAAATACATAGAACTTCCAGAGAATGAGAAGACAAGCCATAGACTGGGAGAAAATATTTGCAAAAGGCATGTGTGATACAAGACTGATATCCAAAATTTACAAAGAACTCTTGAAACTCAAAAATAAGAAAACAGCCTAATTTAAAAAATAGGCCTTGACACCTCACCAGAGAAGGTATACAGATGGCAAATAAGCATCTAAAGAGATTCTCCATATTATGTTATCGTGAAATGCAAATTAAAGCAACAATAAGATATAACATTACACACCTGTTAGAATGGCTCAAATTCAGAACATTGATGATACCAAATGCTGACGAGAACCTGGAGCAAAATGAACTCTCATTCATTGCTGCAAGGAATACAAAATGGTACAACATCTTGGGGAAGACAATTTACCAGTTTCTTACAAAACTAAAAACAACCTCCATAACATCCAGCAATCACAGTCCTTGAGGTTTATTCAAAGCAGTTGAAAGTGTATGTCTGCACAAAAACCTGCACATGGATGTTTATAGCAGCTATATTCATAATTGCCAAAACTTAGAAGCAACCAAGATGTCCTTCAGTAGGCAAATGAATAAAGAAACTGTGGCAACCCAGACAATGAAATATTATTCAGTGTTAAAAAAAAGAGCTATCAAGTCATCAAAAGACATGGAAGAACCTTAAATTCAGGCTACTAAATGAAAGGAGCTAATCTGGAAAGGCTATACATTGTATCATTCCTACTGTTTGACGTTCTGGAAAAGGCAAAACTATGGAGACCATAAAAAGATCAGTGGTTGTCGGGGGTTGCTGGTGGGAGGTATAAATGGGCAGAGCACAAAGGATAGTTAGAGCAATGAGAATACTCTGTATGGTACTATAATGATGGATATGTATCACTAAACATTTGTCAAAACCCACAGAATGCACAACACCAAGATTGAGCTGTACTGTAAACTGTGGACTTTGGGTGATTCTGATGTGTCGGTGTGGATTTGTCCTTGGTAACACTCTAGTGAGTTCTGTGGCTAACTCTAGCTAGTGATGTAGAGGAGGTTAGAAACATGCGAGAGGAAGAAGTAGATGGGAAATCTCTGCACCTGTCTCTCAATTTTGTTTTAAACCTAAAACTGCTCTTAAAAAAATGAAGACTTAAAAAAGTATAATTAATGAGCTAAAAGAGGACAGAAAATTGAATCATATAAAATGTTTGATTAAACTAGGGAAGGCAGAAAAAGAGGGGAAAAAAGAAAAATAAAAAATAAATGCAATGAATGGAAAACCCTTATGAAATGTAGTATTAATCCAGCTATGTCAATGATCAAATTAAATGTGAATGGTCTAAATACAGCAATTAAAAGACAGAGGTTTTCAGAGTAGATTAAAAAATCAAGACCTAGGGGCCAGCCTGGTGGTGCAGCAGTTAAGTTCATATGTTCCACTTTGGCAGCCCGGGGAAGTTCTCATGTTCTGCTTCGGCCACCCGGGGTTCACCAGTTCAGATCCTGAGTGTGGACCTACACACTGCTTGTCATGCCATGCTGTGGCAGGAGTTCCACATATAAAGTAGAGGAAGGTGGGCATGGATGTTAGCTCAGGGCCAGTCTTCCTCAGCAAGAAGAGGAGAATTGGTGGCAGATGTTAGCCCAGGGCTAATCTTCCTCAAAAGAAAAACCAAAAAAAGACCTAACTCTCTGTTATCTACAGGAAGGCCACTTTAAATATAAATACAGGTAGGATAAAACTAAAGTGATGAAGAAAGATATACCATGATAACACTAATAAAAAATACTTAAGCTAAATTAAAATCAAAATACAACTTATCAAAATCTTTGGGATGCAGTGAAGGCAATGAACAGAGGGAAATTTATAGCCTTAAGAAAAGAGCAAAGATGTAAAACTAAGAATCTAACCTCCTACTTTATGAAATTAGAGAAAGAAGAATAATTTAAGCTCGTAGCAAGTAGGAAAAAAATAATTGAAAAGGGGAAAAATCAATGAAATTGAAAAGAGGAAAACAATAGAATTGACAGAACTAAAAGCTGGTTCTTTGAAGGTATAAATAAAATTGTTAAAGCTATAGCTAGGCTAACCAAGAGAAAAAACATAAATTGCCAACGTCAAAAATGAAAGAGAGATTGTCACCGCCAGTATCGTGAACATTTTAAAAAGGATAAAGGAAGACCATGAACAATTCTATGCCACAAATTTGGTAACTCAGATAAAATGAACCAATTCCCGGAAAACACAAAGTACCAAAATTCACAGCAGGAGAATTATTGTGGAAGTGTTTGTGGAAGGAAGAGTCAACACCAAGGAATAACGTAAGAAAAAACAGGAGACTTAATTGTAGAAAATAAGGTTTTAAAATATTTTTAATGGAAGTATAAGATATAACAATGTTAAAAAACTAATTCAATTGACTTTGTCACTCCAGTGTTTACTACCTGATTTACTAGTAGCTACTATTGGCTAAAAGAATAAAAATCAGATTACTTTTTTTTTCCAGTGGAAGCTAGTGTGTTTATAAATGGCTTCATTTATTTTTATTATAAGGTACCCACTATTGCTATAAGTTACTTTTTATTTGACAGGCCTTTTACAAATAAATGTATACATTTAATTTGCTAAGGACAAACAGTGTTGCTTTATCTTAAGAAATCAGTCTTTGACTGATATGTTTCAGACTGTTTCTGAGACTCTAAAATGTCAAAAGGAGGCAGAGCTACTGAATGAGGTCTTTTCAGAAAACAGCAAAACTAATACATATTAAGACCTATTATTTGATACTCAAATATTCTATGTGATTCCACTTGCTATTTCATAGAAATTGTAATGGTGTCTTTGATTATACTTATTTAATTGTCACAATTTTGAAAGCAAGGTATAATCATTTTAAGGATGAGGAAACTCAGGTTCAGAGAGATTAAGTAACTTTCTCCAGGCCACTCAGCAAGTAAGTGAGGAAGGTAATATTAGAATCTATTTCTATGTAACTTACCAGTGCAAGCTCTTTCTACTGAATAATTCTACCACTATGTAAATGATTCTATCGACAGATATATTTTTAGTAGTTTATTGTTCTTATATAGATAGTTGCCAACATGTAAATCTATCTACCCTTGAGACAAAATATTCTTGCTTAGACTTTAAAGTCATCAAATCTTTGCCATAATTTTTTGATTTTTTTAAGTTGGATACTCCAGTATTTTCACATGCATATCACAGGAATATTTTAGATATATCAATATGTAGAGTGGACTCTACATATTGAGTGGAATATTGTAGTCACCATAGTTTTAAATTTTTAATAGCTTTAAATAACAATTTGAAGCAATTTTACAAATGGACACTTAGGAAGAGATTACATATTTACTTGAGTTTTTGTTTACCATAAATTCAAAGTTTCTGTTTCCCACTAAGTACAAGTTGGATAGTTAAATATTTACCAAGAGGGAAAATATGTGTTCCTCTCATTTCCACAGTCAGTGCTGAGAAATGTCCTTCCCGTCTTTGTATAGAACTCTGCTGCCAGTTAGAGCCACGAGCTACACATGGCTATTGAACACTTAAGATGTGGTTAATCTGAATTGAAATGTGTGATAATTGTAAAATACACACCAAATCTGAAAGCTTAGTGTGGAAAAAAGTCTGATTAATATTTTTTATCTTACTTTCATATTCAAAGAATAAAATTTGGGGTAGATTGGTTAAATTAAGTGCATTATTGAAATTAACTGCACTTGTTTTTTTCCTACTTTTTAGTGTGGCCACTAGAATTTTCAAATTAGATATGTAGTTCATATATGTGGTCCACTGAGGTACATGATATTGTTCTAATGCATTCTTATACACACACGCCCCTCCTGACCATGTAACGTTTATGCATGAATATGATGTCTTAAATACTTCCATCTTGGACACATATCTACATTTATTAAATCCAATTTTAACTTGGGTAGTTTTAAGACTGTTTCCAAAAATATAAAAAACTTCTATTTTATGTCCGTCTTGTGGCCAATGCTGCATTTCATTTTCCTTGCTTATAGTGTCCTGGAAAAATTGTTTAAGCTAAAAATTATATTTTTATATCTTCATGAACTGAAAATTATGCATGAAAACAAGTGTTTGGTATTTTATGAAAGAAAATCCACTAGTTTCTAGTTTCTAGTATAAAGTAATCATTTATAACTAGACAGTAAAATAAAGACACACCTATGCAGATTAAATGAGCAGATTAGTAAAGGATATCTAAGAAGCAATAATCTATTGAAAAAGAATCACCAATTATATTTTAAATACCTTCTATCATTTTTATTCTAAACTTTATAGTATAAAATGTAAAATTGAATGGTGCTTATTTTCTAAAGCACTGATCTTGAAAACAGCAGAGCAAAATCCCAAATTTGTTTTTAGAATTGGCTAAACTTTTACTTGAAATAAACCAAGTGTCTATTGTAATGCTTATGAGTAGAAAACGTCCTTTCTTTAAATTATTGTGCTTTAAATAATCAACACTATCACTAGGTATTTTTTAATTGGAATATGTTATAACATTACAAAGGATGTCATAGACTTAAATTTGACTAGAGCATATTAATTTTAAAGAAATACCTTTACAACCTTATACTTTCAAAACTTTTACTTAACACAGAGCTATTTCTGAAGTCCTGCTGAGGACCCATGGTTTGTTCCACAGCCAATTTTTCTTGACTCACAACCCAGTTATGTTGCTAAAAACCCATCATATTCAGTCCTGCAATTTTAATGTTGAATCATAGGTCTGATTGAAATAGAATTGCTCATTCATATGGATGGCACATGTCCATTAACCCTGTATCTACTTTACAAAACTTTCTCTCCTGTGTGAGGATTCCAACAGCTCTATTCAATAATGTGAAAAGTACTGATATTGGTATTTCTTGTTGAGCTGTGTGATTACTACCTCAGATTAACCACTACACCTGCTGTCATAGAATCTTTTGCTTACTGTAGACTAAGATAGTAAAAAAAAGAGAGAGAAAGAGAGGGAGAGAGACTACTGAATAGTCTCCTAGCTATAATGTTATTTTCTACTTTAAAAATGAATGTCATGATATCCTGGGGCTGCTAATCCATCTTTCATCAGGGAAAGTCAAGTCTATTTTTCTAACCATTGAATGTATTGAATTAGTAAAGTTTATGGTACCAACAAAGACAGTCAACTCAATCATGGTCATGGAAACAACAGCAAAGATTAATGATGTCTTCTTTATTTCCAAAGAACCAGTGATAGATAAGTAAAGGAGTTGCACCAGAAAGATTTATTTCCAAATGCATATTCCAATCATGAACAACTGGCAGAGGCTTAAAAAGCATCACCATGTTTTATAAACCTCATTTTAAACAAAATGAATTGAAAATGACCTGACAGAAGAAGAACACAGCAGCGTAAAATGAACAAACTAGTATGAATAGCCACCAACTTTGATATTATTAAAGATAATATGATGCCTTTTTAAAGTGCTTTTATTTCATTAAAAAATGAATCTGTTTTATTTAGTAAAATAAATGCTTCTTGAGTGTTTTTTTAAAATTCAATTTGCCATCAATATTGATCCCATTTACTGGCTGCCCCTAAAATCATATGAATAAACGCCAGAGGGTTCGGAATTGAATTGCATCATTTTGCAAAGTGCACATAGTTCAAAGCAACTTCTTTTCAAAGCCCTTTGCTGGCCCCTTGAAGTTCTTTCCAATTCTGATACTTTGGAGGCTCAATGCTTTTGATAGCTGACCCCTTTTACATCAATTTTATATCACAAAAATCATACATTAGCTCACATCAGTCACAAATCTTTTGCACTCTGTTCCTATTTGTCTCACTCTTGTGTTCCATACTCCACAATAATATTTCATTCTCACTCTCACAAATCAAAGTCAGCCCTTCATAAGTCAGCTCACCCCTTTTTTCAGCTCTCAGTTTTGCTCTCTTCTACAGCAAGTTAGGTGCCTGTACAAACGAAGCAAGTTTCCACCAATTTTCTTACTCCACAGCTGCTATAGCTGTATCCTACAAATTTAAAGGAAGAAATTATATCTGCACACAAGTAGGAGTTAAAAACATCCAAAATGAGTTTATAGCATGTGACCTCAAGTATTTGGTTTACATGATATTATTGGTCAGTTAGCAGCAAGGGCTAATATGTTGCCTGATGACACCTCTATTTAGTTGGGTCACAAGAAGATCAGATGAATATGAAGGTCAATTCAAGTGAAACTCATGCCTATCACCAGTGAAATCAATGTACAAATTTACAAACACACAGAGCAGGAAGAGACCTTAGAACACAACTACCCTGACTCTCATCTGTTGCTCCAGTTTCTTCTATAATGTCTCTACCAGCTGGGTGTCAAATATCTGCTTGAATACCTCCACAGAAAGTATACTCAGTACCTCCTCAAACAGCCCACTTTAGAAAGCTCAAATATGCAAAATCCCTGATCATCTGAGGGCATAGGACGACTAAAATTTTAAAAGAACCCCAATTTTTGCACTAATGAGCCTCTTTACTCAGGAAGATTAAAATAAATAACAAAATCCCCAAATAGCTTTTGAGTATTTTAATGTACAAAGCCTCCAGATATACAATACAGAAAAAAATACTTTTGAAAGTGCATTTCTATAAATGGAGAAAAGGATCACCATATATGTGAACAACAGGCATGTGATCTCAGGTAAGAAGGATGGAAGAGAGATGAAAAAAAATATTGTTGAGAGAATGGCTGGTTCTAATTTGAGAATTGCCATCCATTATCACAGCAGGAGACAGAAGCTCGTGCTGGGCTATTTGTGCACCAGGATGAGAAAACTGGGATGGGTAGACATAAGAACCATTACACTTTCTAATCTGCCTTTTCCTGTATGAAAACATGCTCAAGAGAAAGTCCTTAGAAGTTAACTACTGTATCCACAAGTAAGGAGCTTGCAAGTCACCATTCTGTCCTAACAATAAGTGAAATGATGAACAAACTCAAAAATCAACTTTTCTTGGATGTGTAAGAGCAAGGTTACAGGGCAAACTGCTGCCTCCAAGATTGGGGAGATACACACAATACAAGCAGTCAGGGCTTCCTGGAACAGAGAACCCCAAGTGGAAACTGCTACAGGAGCCAGAGCCAAGGAGGAAAATCTGCACTGTAATTGATGAATTGCTGGAGCCTAAGTGTGAATAACTGAGAGTTACATTGTCCAGGAGAACCCAGTCCTTGGGGACCATCACAGTTTTGTGAGATTCATCTCCAGGAGCTCAATCAGGTTCTCACAGTGAATATTGGAGAAAAATCCCCAAAAGCATCTGGCAGGGGGAAGGGAAAGTAACAACTGTGAACTACACCAGCGCACTCTGTTCTTCACAAGACATGCCCTCTGGAAAAACTAGTTAAGGAGAAGCTAACCTGCTTGGATATTATCAGAACCTAACTGACCTGGAGGAAGGCAAATACCCAACTCCGGTCAGCTGTAGCCCTCCACATGGGAGAAAGGCAAATACCCAACTCCAACCCATGTTAGCCGATCTTAACTAAGGGGGAAGAATTAAAAAACTGAGAAACACTTGTGAAGTTCTCCATCCACAGGCACAGGCTCACAAAAAGACTGAGACCAAATCATAGAACGTGTCCCATTTCCCAACCTCAACACCACATTACCAAAGGCCTATTTCCCAGCAGTTCCTTTCACCCAGTAGATCATGTGTGGCTATCAAGAAGAAATTACAGGAATGCCAAATAGGATAAGACGAAAAAAAGATCCTACACCTAAGTATGTTATTTTCAAACTACGGAAAATGACAATAAAGAAAAAATCCTAAAAGAAGACAGAGGAATAAAACACTTTACCTATAGAAGAACAAAGATAAGAATTACATCCAACTTCTCCTCAGAAATTGTGCAAGCAAGAAGAGAGCAAGTGAAATTTTTAAATTATTGAAAGTAAAAAACACCAGCCTAGAATTCTATACCATGCAAAAGTATCCTTCAAAAGTGAAGGAGAAATAGACTTTCTCAGAAGAATAAAAATGGAAGAAGTATGTTGCTAGTCAACCTGCCTTGCAAGAAATGTTAAAAGGAGATCTTTAGAGAGAAGGAAAATAGCTCAGACTTGGATCTACAAAAAGTACGAAAGAGCACCAAAGAAAGAATAAGTGAAGGTAAAATAAAAAGTTTCCTTTTCCTATTTGTAATTTATCTAACAGATAACAGTTTGTTCAAAAATAATAACAGCAACAATGTATTTAATTATATATGCTTAGTATATATCATATATAAATATATACATATATACATATATAACCACTGTGTCTTGATTACTGTAGCTTTATAGTAAGTTTGTTTTTTGGGGGGTGAGGAAGATTGTTATTGAGCAACATCTGTGCCAATCTTCCTCTATTTTGTATATAGGACACAGCCATAGCATGGCTTGATGAGCGCTGTGTAGGTCCATGCCCAGGATCCGAATCTGTGAACCCTGGGTTGCAGAAGTAGAGTGTGCAAACTTAACCACAACACCACTGGGCCAGCCCCTACAGTAAGTTTTGAAGTCATAGTTTCTGTCCTCCAATTTTGTTCTTCTCCTTCAATATTGTGTTAGCTCTTCTGTCTTTTGCATCGCTACAAAACTTTAGAATTACATCATCAAGAGTGAACCAAAAGGTAAACTATGGACTGGGAGTGGCCGTGATGGGTCAATGCAGGTTCATCAGTTGTAACAAATGTACCATCCTGGTGAAAGATGGGATAATGAGGGAGGCTGTGCATGTGCGGTGGTTGGGGATATATGGGAAATCTATGCACCTTCCTCTTAATTTTGCTGTGAACCTGAAACTGACTTAAAAACACAAAGTCTTGGGGGAAAAAACATGATTAAGTTAAAATGAGGCTTTTAGGGTGGGCTATAATCCAATCTGACCAGAGTCCTTGTAAGAAGAGGAAATTCGGGCACAGGAGGAGACAGCAGGGGTGAACACTCACAGGGAAATGATCACATGAAGGCAAAGGGAGAAGATGTTTTGCAAGGAGAGGCCTCGGAATGAAACTAGCCCTGCTGACACTGATCTCAGACTTCCAGACTCCAGACTGTGACAACACTTTCATTGATTGAGGCCCCCAGTCTGTGGTGTTTTGTTATGGCAGTCATAGCAGACTAACACAGAACCCAAGATACATTGCAATGAAAGTGGCGTCTTACCTTTGTGGCCTTCCTACAAAAATCAACAACCACCACAGAACTATGAGAAAAACATCAGACAATTCCCAGTCACGGGAAATTCTGCAAAGTATCTGACCAGTAATCCTAAAAATTGTCAAGGTTATCAAACAAAGGAAAACCTGTGAAGTTTTCACAGCCAGGGGAAACCTAAGGAATATAATAACTAAATTTATCCTGGATGGGATTCTGGAGCATAAAAAGTAATTTAGGTTGAAAAAGAACTATGGAAATCTGAAGAAACATGGCTGTATTTAATAATGGCATATCGATATTGGTTCATCATTTGTAACAAATGTACCATACTTACACGGATGTCTATAATAAGGAAAATAGAATGCGGAGTATATGAGAACTCTCGATACTACCTTAAAAACTTTTTTTGTAGATCTAAAACTGTTTTAAAATGAAAATTTTATTTATAAAGAAGGCATAAGGACTAGTCTAGATTAAATAGAACAGAGGAAGCATCCAAATGCAATGAATGAAACGTGACTGGATCACAAATTGAAAAGAAAGCTCTAAAAGACATCTTTTTGTTTAAAAAGGAAAACTTTAAATATGGTTTGTATAGAAAATGGGATTTAAAAGCTATCATTATCTTTCCTCAGGTGAGGTGACAGCTGTGCGGAAGATCTAGAGTTACATGGCTGTGTAGAAAAACATCCTTGTTCGGAGATGCACATGGCAGTATTTAGAGAGAAACTGACACGATGCCTCCATCTTCCTTTCAAATGGTTTGAAATTGTTTTCAAAAATATATGACGAGTTATACAAACATGGTAAAAAGTAAACAACTGCTAAATTTGGGTGAAGGATATAAAATGGATGTTCCCTGTGCTATTCTTGCGACTTTGTTATGGATTGCAAAATTTGGAAAAATTAAAAGATAAAAACCAAATCAAACAGGTTGGTTGTGAAGGTTTACAATCCTGCAGCATTTTACATTTTACTGAATGACATGGTGTGTTAAAGTCTAACTAAAGGTTGAACTCCGTGAATGTGTTATTTGACTCTACACCTCAACTTCAGTTGCTGTGCTTCCCTCTCCCGTCGAGCCAGGTGTCTGAGAGTCCTAGGAAGAGGTGTGACAGCAAATGGTTCAGTCTGCTGCCCTCGTGGATTTGGAAGAGCTCTCTGAACAAGGCATCAGAGCATCTGGGACCCACCTGGGGAACCCGGGCAGTGGGAATTTGGCAAGTCACCTGGTCACTCTGGGCCGTAGGCTGGAAGAACCGGCTGTTCTCTTCCCTGCCCACTTTGTGTGTGGTGAAGACAGTTTGCAAAATACAAGTTCTAAATAAGCATATTTATCACTTTTGGAGTAGCATCCCCTGTGGCTTTTCTTCATTTCTTTAAAAGCCCTTTCTGTATATTATTTTCATTTTCCAAAAAAAGTGTTAATTTTACAAACATTAGAATATCCAGACAGGCAAAATGAAATGGAAACTTCAAAATATCTTAAAAACTACTCCTCTGTAGAGATTGTTTTTAATCATTTTAGAAACTTTCATATGAAAATACATAGCAACATAATAGGAGAGAGATTCTGTTTCGTTTACCAATTGCCCGTTAGTAAATATTTGTAATGAACACTATGCTTTTTTTTTGTAAACTTCACTTAACAATGAATTGTTAACACCTTTCTCGGTCAGAAAATATACATTGAAAAGGGGCCGACCCAGTGGCACAGTGGTTAGGTGTGCACCTTCGGCTTCTTGGCGGCCCAGGGTTCACCAGTTCAGATCCCAGGTGCGGACATGGCACCACTGTGGTAGGCGTCCCACGTATAAAGTAGAGGAAGATAGGCACGGATGTTAGCTCCGGGCCAGTCTTCCTCAACAAAAAGAGAAGGACTGGCAGTAGTTAGCTCAGGGCTAATTTTCCTCAAAAAAATACATAAATAAATAAAATTTAAAAATTAAAAAAAGAAAGTATATATTTAAAAAATCATTTTTAATGGTGCATTGCATCGAAGCGTCTTTTCACTCTTCTATTATTTCCTTAGACAAAATTATCTTTAGTCCTTTTGTGTATTTAAAATCTACCCAAGAATATCCCAGATGTTATCAATATTAGTTGAATATGCAGCAAATAATCAGAATTTGACTTACGTAGGCTGATTTCTCCTTAAAGTTAAATCTCCCTATATAAATCTTATTGAAGACGAATGCTATTTGCTGTAACCATTTATACCTTACTGCCTAACTTCTGAGAGACCTCAAAACATTAAAACTAAAGCTAACATTGAAACTATATATGCCAGTTTTCCTAGGTGATTTTCCATTCCACACGGGCAGGCTGTTCAACCCCCACTGCCTGCCGAGTCTTCACTTCAGCAAGTAATTTGCTGCATGATGTTTTTCCTTTGAGTTTCCTTATTTCAGACACATTCCAGGATTTCTCAGTATCTCCTGAAGTATGGCATCCTTCTAAGTGTTTTCATATTTCTGAATAAGAACATTCTAGATTGATCTCACTTGAGAGAGACTCTTAAACCCTTGTTCTAGGTATTATATTCCTTTTAAAGTTTTCTATGTTGGCATATTCTATGATGCCATATTCTATTGCTTTTAAAGTTTTCTAACATCAGCATTAGTAATGTAACTCTAATGATCTTTCAAGCAACTAAAGTCACTCAAAATTTCTTGACATATGAGTTGCTATTTTTGTTTTTGAACTCATCTGACAGCTTGCTGTCTGGCTCATGGGTATATTTAGACACTTCTCACTATTTCTTTCTCAACATATTTGTATGTATTTTCACACTTTCCTTTTTACACACTCCTACCACAGAACTACTTTTTTTCTCATATGAATGTAAATAGACTGTATCTGTCCATGACAGAGTGGTGAGACACTCATAACTCCATCCCATTTTCTGGGTCCCACTTGACCTATATATTTCTCGGCTTCACTTGCAGTACCTTTGGGCCATGAGTTAAGTATTCTGTTTTATATTGACAAGAAAAAGTGAAAAGAGTACACGTCTTCAAGACAGGAATATCTCAGCGTGAGTCCAGCTCTGCCACTTGTGAATTTGGTTGAGCTATTCACTCATTTTTTAAAAATTTTCTATACACCTTGTATCATTTGATCTGAAGATGGGACAGGTTACCTTCCTATTCCGCATTCTTCCTTCCAGAACAGTTCCCTTTTCCTCCCCAAAATTCTTGAGCTTTGATTTGCTCTTCATCAGGTTATACTGAAGGCTACTTCTCTGCCTTCCAGCCTTCTCAATACCCCAAGAGCACTTCATTTCATTCTCTGAAGCTTTTACTACCTCAGTCACTCTCTCTCTCTGACATTACCATTATCTTCATTCTTGGCGATTTTAATATCTACTTTGATGGTCCTTCCAATATACTAAAATACATTTTTTTGAACTCTTCTCCAATGATTTTGTCTTCCACCTTATATTAGCCACTCTCATCTATGGTCACACCCCACCTTTTAATCACTAGCTAAACCAATAATTTGTCAATATACTTACTCATGTGTCATATTCTTTTACTAACACCTCCTGTCTTCCTCACTTCCTTCCTCTAGTAAACTAAGAGAAATAATTTTACAACATTTAGACTTACACTCTGTTGATCATATCATATATTTACATTCCTTACTTTCTTCATGCCTTTACTTCCCTCATTAAATTGTGTAAAATCCTTTGTCCACAACTAAAATTATTCTCTTACACATGTGCTCAACTATCATGCCCTAGTTTTGCCTTTTCACGTTCAGCCTTGTTAAGAACAGTTCCCCATGTTTTCTGCATCTACCTTAACTGCTGAAGATAAGTAGAGAAAAAGCCAAAATCATGTTGATTGGCTCTATTTTCAACTGATGACAACCCCAAGTGGATCTTAATTCTGCAAAAAAATTCATTATGCATTTCCCGCCGGTGGGAGGATATCATTTCAGTTATAGATGACTATTTAATAGTCTTTCAAAGAGGCATAATATTTCTTAGAGGCTGTATAATGTAGTTGCTACATATCCCAGATGTCTATTTGACATCTTCACTTGAATCTCTAATATTCAGTTTGAACTTACGGTCTATAAAAATGAACTCATCATCTTTCCTCCTAATTGGTCCCTTTCTTCACATCTCATTTAAGCCCCACATAGTCTGTCCACCCTCCTGATATTGAGCACATGTCCTCCACATATTCATTTTCCTCCACCATGCTAGCCTCCTTGTCTTTCACAAATACCTTACTGATTTTCTGCCTGCTTGATTAACCAATTGTAATTTATCAAAAAACATGATGAAGCCTCCAACTACAAAAGTAGAATTAACTCTTTCTTATTTCAGTTCTGTCAGAATCTTACCAGAAAATCACCATTGTTGACCTTAAACAAATAGACGGCCAGTTATTTCTTCAGCAAAAATGGATTTATTTGGGATTAGCAAAGAATTGCAATTTGGGGTCTACAACCATGGAGAGCCATATGCAAGTCTCCAGCCACAAAGGGAGGAGAATCTCTTCATAGAGGAGAAGAGGAATTTGGGAGGGCTATTGTAAACAAAGAGTTCAGTGTCATGGTTTTTTGTTGGCTGAGTCGTGACAGTCTCTCATTGGCTGAGATTCCTGGTGGTCAAGAAGAGGAAAGCTTTCTTCCTCCTGTTGGGCTCTGCCATCATCACAGGGGGTGAGAGCTCCCCCTTTTGGCCTCATGACTTCAGCTTAATAAAATTTTTGTTTATTAATTTCCATGCCATCAATGAATTTGATCTAATCAACGAGTATAAAATACTTCATCTGACAACAGTAAAATACACATTGCTTTCAGACTACAAAAAACACTTCCTAATATAGAGCACATTCTGAGCCATGAGTACGCATTAACAAAATTAATAGTCAAGAAATCTTACAAAGAATATTCTCAGAGCACAATGAAATTAATTAAAAATCGGTAACAGAAATATAGCCAGAAAATCCCAAAATATTTTGAGATTAAACAAAGTACTTCTAAATAATATATGTCAAAAACTAAATTTCAAGATAAATATAAATTATTTAAATAAATGAATGTGAAAATTCAACTTAGCAAAATTTGTGAGATGCAACAAAGGCAGTGTGTAGATAGAAATTTCTAGCATTTAATGGATATATGTAGAAAAGAAAGGTGATCCAAGAGCAATAATCTCAGGTTTCATCTTAAGGAACTAGAGAAAAAAAGAGCAATTTAAGCCTAAAGCAACTGGAAGAAAAGAAATAAAAAATATAAAGGAAATCAGTGAAATTGAAAACAGGAAAACATACAGAAAATCAATCAAAATGAAAGCTGGTATTTGAACAGATTATTAAAATTGATCAACCTCTAGACAGGCTAACCAAGAAGAAAAAAAATGAGAAGGCACAAATTACTAATGTCAGAAATAAAAGAAGGGTTATCACAACTGATTCAATGTACATTAAATGGACAAAAAAGGAGTATTAGTAATTGGGACAGTGTAGTATTGGCAAAGGAATAAACAAAGAGATGGATGGAACAGCATAGAGGGCAGAAGTACACATGCATAAGTATGGTCAACTAACCTCGGACAAAGGAGTGAAGGCAATACAAAGGAGCGAAGATCAACTTTTCAAGAAATGTTGCCAGAACAAGTGGACACACACAGACACACACACACACACACACACACACACACACAGATGAATCTAGACACAGACCTTACGTTGGAGAAAACTTAGATGACCTTAGGTATGGACATGACTATTTAGATACAATACCAAAGGCACAATACATGAAAGAAAGAATTGATAAGCCAAACTCCATTCAAATTAAAAACTTCTGCTCTTTGAAAGACAACATCAAGAGAATGAAAGACAAGCCACAGCCTGAGGAAAAAATATTGGCAAAAGACACATCTGATTTAGGACTATTATCCAAAATGCTCAAAGAACTCAAACTCAACAATAAGATAATGGGGTAGGCTATGCGTATGTGGGGACAGGAGATAAATAAGAATCTCTACTTTATTTTCATTTTTGCTTTGAATATAAAGCTCCTCTTAAAAACGCCTTTATTAGAAAAAAGGAGTATTATGAACAATATATGCAGGTAAATTTTATAATTTGATTAAATAGACCAATATCTTGACACAAACTACCAAAACTCACAAGATGAAATAGGGAATGTGAATAGGCCTTGTCTATTTAAAAAGTTTAACTTAATAACATTCCAAAAAAGAGTACCAGATTAAGATCATTTCAACAAGGAATGCTATCAAGCATTTGAAGACAAAATGATACCAATTATCTGTAATCTCCTCCAGAACATATAAGCAGAGGAGATACTTCCCAACTCATTCTATAAGGCCAGCATTATCTAACACCAAAAGCAGATAAAGTTATTACAGAAAGAAAAATTCTGCAGATCAATATCTCTTATGAACACAGATGAAAAAATCCTGAAAATATATTAGGAATTGAATCCAATAACATATAAAAATTATTGTACACACAAGCAAGTGAGACTTATTCCAAGTACGCAAAGCTTGTTTAACATTCAAAAATCAATAAATGTAATCCACAATATAATCAGGCTAAAGATGAAAAATGATATGATTGCATCAATTGATGCTGAAAAGCATTTGACAGAATCGAGCACCTATTATTGGTAAAGTCTCTTGGTAACTAGGTATGGAGGGGAGCTCCCTCAATTTGATAAGGAACATCTAAAACCTTACAGCTAACGTCTAACTTGGATTAGTATGCAAACATTTATTTCTCAGTTCTGTCAGCTGAGAAGGCCTAAAAGAAATGACACCCAGTAGCAATGGCTACACCCAGCACCCAGATCTTGGTTTCCAATACCATTCTCCAATGAAAGGAACCAGGGCTCCATGGAAGAACGGCTGATTCTAGGAGTGGGGCAGTAAATATACAAAATGACCCTGGTACACATTGTAGTGTTAAAAAGTAATGGAGTGCTTAAAATATATACATATACAAGTATTGATAAGGATATGTCAAAGGGGACAAGATCCAACTGAAAGAACTCCCAGTAGCCAGACTGGAACAAGTGAGCAACCAGGTGAATACAGTAGTATTGGATCATAACCTGAAGTATAAAATAAATGTCTATGAGCCCATGGTAATATAATAAATGGGGCTGAAGAGAAAAATCTCCTATGCAGAAGAATTCCAAATAATTTATGTAGATGCTCTGTGCTGCACATAGTGACTTCCTTCCAAATAGTACAGCGTGGAAGGAGAGGTGGAGAAACCTGGCAAACGCAAGCTCAGCCAGATGATCGAGATCAACATCGACAGTATAAATCACGTTGATAGTACGTACCTTGATATAACGTGATGAACACAATATTTATCTCTGTGAAATTCCTTCCCTAAATCCGTAAATCCCATCTAATCATGATAAAAACATAGGACAATCATCAATAGAGGGGCATCCAACAAAGTATCTGATCAAGATGCCTCAAACTTGTCAAGGTTATCAAAGAGAACCCAAAGGAGACGCGCAACTAAATATAATGAGCTCTTGTAGATAGGATCCTGGAACAGAAGCAAGGACATTAGGCAAAAACTAAGAAGGTGCAAATAAACTACGGATTTAATTAAAAATGTGTCAGTATTGGTTAACTGAGTGTAATAATGTACCATACTAATGTAAAATGCAAATAATAGCGGAAACTAAGTGTGGGGTATATGGGAAATCTGCATACTATCTTTAAAATTGTTTTGTAGATCTAAAATGTTCTAAAAAATGAAGTCTGTTTAAAAAATTGTGTACTACATGGGGCTGGCCCCGTGGCCGAGTGGTTAAGTTCGCGCGCTCCGCTGCAGGCGGCCCAGTGTTTCGTCGGTTCGAATCCTGGGCGCGGACATGGCACTGCTCATCAGACCACGCTGAGGCAGCGTCCCACATGCCACAACTAGAGGAACCCACAACGAAGAATACACAACTATGTACCGGGGGGCTTTGAGGAGGAAAAGGAAAAAATAAAATCTTTAAAAAAAAAAAAAATTGTGTACTACAGGATCCAAGAAATGGTGCACAAAGTGACCAGATTTGTATCTGTTAATGGCCAACACTCACAGTTGACAGTTTCCCTATTTTCTTAACAGGTTTTTGATAATGCATAGAAGCTTAGGATCTACCTCCAAACTTAACACTTAAAATGATAGTGGCCTGCAGTGAAATCTAAGCCGTCTTAGCCAATATTTAATTTGTTTAGATTAGAATAAATCACCCTGTTGTGAACCACAGGAAGTTATAGAACATTTCCATTGACATAGACGTGTCAATTTTCAAATCCCAAATGATATTTTGCCTATAAACACAACACACATCTTCTGAATAATTTCTCAGGGAATAGCTCCTTGGACTGTAACTCATCTGGGCGATACTGTCAGTATATTTACTACTTGCTAGTGCTCATACCACTAGGTAGTAAATATGCAAAAGGCAAGATGTTCACTGGAAAATACCCCCTAAGAACGAAAAGTGCAAACTGTTGTCAAGAGGCGATCCAAGGCAGGAAGCATAAAAACCAACAGAGGAGTCACAAGCCAGACAAGAAAGGCGGTAAAGAAAAGGTAAATGTAAGATCATGGGCTGGTTGAGATTAAAGTATTCAATATAGGATCTAAACTTAGAAAAATATGGCATCTGATGGGTGTTACTTTTATATGGGACTGGGTGTACCTGGCCTTTATTGACAGAGAATCTAAGGCAGCAGACTAGACTACCTATACAATATAGAAATAAAACAAAGGAGGTTTCCAGGACTCGATCTAGATAATAAAATAGGAATGTCCGTTTATCTGAATGCGAAACCAAAAGGATCATTTTAGGCACCATGGATAATAGAGGTGGTCGTTGTTTTTATAGTTTCAAGAAAAAACAAAAATTGCTGAAAAGTACCAATCTGACAAAGATCACGTTTGGAGCTAGAGAAGGACCTATGAATTTACATGTGAGAGACAGTCCTCCGAACGCTCTCAAACGCTGAACTTCTTTATAGATCACAGAACAAAAGGACTCAATGATCAAAAACATATATGGCAGCTATGCAGACAACATTAGCACTAAAATTAATAAAACAAAATTCATAATCGAAAGTTTGAAAAAAATATGTGCAATAGTTTGAATTATGCCAACTATAACATCATCTTCCTAATTTCTTATTAAATTCTGGAAAAAATCTAACCTAAAAGTTTTGATGAGCCAATATGTTTACTAAAAGCTTATTTTTGTGCATTTCACTCACATTTAATTAATATTCTAAGAATATTACTTCAATGTGATTTGTAGAGATGTAGGTGTGAATACAGACATAAATTAATATCCAAAGGATTTTCAGACCTCAAGTAGGGCTCACAATGCTGTGGTGTAGAGGCTTGTATTGTTGCCTCTTATATTAAGAGGCAGAGGTGAAAATGTCAAATGTAGCTTGACACGCTCTAATTTAATTCTTAACTATTCTGCATCTATAACAAATTTCAGAGTGTGATGAAACTGACATACCTACACCACATGCCCTGAGCCCTCTACGTCCTCTCTCTGCTGTGTAAACATTCAGTAATCACTATTTGTATAAAAGGTTAAAAGTCCACTTCTTCTAACCAATTTTTCCAAATTAATATCTAATTTTCCCTCTAGACTTTTGGTGGTGAACACAAGGCAGTCTATACAGAACTTGAAATACAATGATATACACCTGAAATTTATACGATGCTATAAACCAATGTGACTTCAACAAAAAATAGATTAAAAAAACAAATATGTTATTTATGCATATTAGTATTCTATATGTCATTGAGCAAACGTGCATTCTCTATGTGCCTTAGACTCGTGTAATAGAGCAGAATAACAATGCTCGCCTCACAGGGTTGCTAGTAAATAAAGACAACACATGGGAAACATTTAAAACTGTTTGGCTCATGGAAATCTCAGTAATTATTAGCTACTGTTGTCGTTTTTATTAATCTATTAGCATAAACTTGTCTCTGAATGTTTTAGCCTTTGCATCTTTGTCCACATGGTGCCACCAAAGAGAATACTTTTGCCCTTCCTTTCTGCCAATCCAAATTTTACATCTCCTTTAAAAACTGGTTTAAGGGGCCAGCCCAGTGGCATAGTGGTTGAGTTAGCGCACCCTGCTTCAGTGGCCCCAGGTTTGCCGGTTCAGATCCTGGGCACGGACCTACACACTGCTCATTAAGCTATGCTGTGGTGGAGTCCCATATACAAAGTAGAGAAAGATTGGCACGGATGTTAACTCAGGGACCATCTTCTTCAAGCAAAAAGAGGAAGATTGGTAACAGACATTAGCTCAGGGCCAATCTTCCTCACAAAAAATATAAAGTAAAAAAAAAACCTTTTTTAAAAACTGATTTAATTCTCATCAGCACTGCCGCCAATAGTTCTCTAACTCACATCACTTAATACCTGGACTATGCTTATGTCAACACAGTCTCTTCTTATTGCGTTCCTGGTACTGTTGACTTTGTTTATGACTGTGAATTTTAATGGACTTACCATGTTTTATTTTACTTACTGAACTTTAGGCTTGTTAATTTTAGTCTCATTTTCTTTTCCTTGTCTCTATTCTCCTCAGTTCTTCCAAAGTTGAGCTAATTTCTCTCCCCATCCAAGGCTGCATTGCCGGTAACAGGAGAAAAATGACAATAGAAACCAGGCAATACTAATGAAGTGCCCTGCCTGCTCTCTGCATGTGGGGATGAGGTATCTCAGTTTGGATTCCCATAAGCAGACAGGGGTTTATGTGTCAGGGATTTATTAAGAAAGTGCTCTCAGGAGAACCTTGTAGAAGAGAGGCAGTCTTATAACTCAATGACTGGAAGACAAATGACCCACTTTAAAAATTGGCAAAAGCTTTGAATAGATGTTCCATCAAAGAGATACGAAATTAACCATTGACACAGTACAAAAGGCTCAGCGCTGTATTTACAAGAATGCAGATTAAAACCATAATGATATACTACTTTACACCCACTAGATTGGCTCTGATAAAAAAGACAGACACTAATACCCGTGGGTGGGGTGTGGAAGAACTGATGTCCTCATCATTGCAGGAAGGAGAGTCCATGGTATGGTGTCTTTGTAAAACAGCTTGGTACTTTCCTAAAAACAGAAATGTGAATTTACGACATGACTCAGCAGTATCACTCCTAGGAATCTAACCAAAAGAAATGAAAACACATGTCCATGTACAGATTTAAATGTAGTGTTTATAGCAGCATCATCCATAACACCCCAAAACTGGAAATAACCAAATGTCTGCCAAACAGTGAGTGAATAGTGAAACGTGCTATATCCATCCAGTGGAATACTATGCAGCAATGAAAAGGAGCAATGCACTGATAGCCGCCATATGGATGACTCTCAACAATATTACACCCTGAAAAGTAACCCACGCACAAAAACACCCCACATATTTTATGATTCCGTTTATGCAAATTGTCTTTAAAAAGGACAGAAAGTAAATTTGTGGTTGGTTAAAACTAGGGTTAGGAATGGGGGTGACCAGAAAAGATACACGTGGTCTTTTTGGAGTACAGGAACTATCCTAAAATTGGATTGCTGTGCTGGTGGTATAACCCTGCAAATTTACTAAAAGTTAAATTGTACCCTTAAAACAGTTACATTTTATAGGTTGTAAATTATTTTTTAATAAAGCTATCCAAAAACTTGAAAGTTGTGGAGGCCTCTCCCTATTTCATTGGTTGTTACCAGAGTTAATTGCTGATAAGGGGTCCTGTCGTTTTGCAAGTGAATGCCCATTGGCAACTTCTGTGTTCCTGCGCCCTTGGGATTGCTGAAGCTCCTTTCTCTTCACTGCACTATCTACACACTGCTGGTAAACCGGGGTGTTTCTTTGGGGAGTCTAGATTCTACGTGGTTTTACCTCGTCCATTCATTCTGTGGTTCATGGAGATTCCTTATCATGTAGTTTTATTAATGACATTATGCAGGTAATATTTCTTTCTTTTACTATCTCTGCTTGTTTTTCCAAGAGGATGTGGAGGGTAGAGTAATTAAAACTGCATTGCTATCATTATCCTTCCCCATAAGGATGTCCAAATGATTTTTTAAGACATCAAGCAAAATATATTATCAGAAACAAGAGACAACAAACGTGATAGCATTCATAACGCTGGCCAAGCATATAGTACAGAGAGAAAAACGCACGATATTGTTACAAAGGTCAAGTGAAGGAATCAGAAAATAGTTACACAAATATTTACAACACAGTTCCATAGTGCCTTTATAGATAAACTGGTATGCTTGCGTAGAAGTCCATTCACACTGTGTTCCAGCCCTCACTTCAACTGGAGAACCTGATTGATTTTTAGGGCTCAATATAGAATCTACTTTTTTTTTTCTCCAGAAACCCTTCCCTGATACCCAAAATCTGAGTTAGTTGTGCCTATATTTCTGGTATTCCTTTTTAAATTTATCAAATTTATTATAAATGGTTTACTTATTTTTTTCTGCCTCTAAACTGAGTGATTAGAAGCGAGTGGCTGTGCTAATCTTATTTATCCTAAACCCAGCAGCTCAACATATGTTTATTGAATTAATTAGCCATCTAATCATTCCTTCATTACTGAATCTCAATATATGGAAACCTTCATATTTCATCATTTTAGCTATATTTTTAGGGTTATTTTGACTCAACATTTTTGCAGTTCAAATTTTTGCTTTACAATTTTATTTAAACTTCTGAGTTTCATTTTTCAACCTGAATTTCTGTATTTTCTTCCTGCTTTGAATGTCCATGGCATATTGTCTATATCTATCTTGTGATAGTTATTTTATTCCATCTTGCATAATAGTTGTCTTTTTCTCTCATCTTAGCTATGAATATTTGAGCCATCTGTGGAAACAATTGGGACTTTCTAATTTTTGTTTCCTTGCTAGATTTTGCATAGAATAAGTGTGCAACACGCATCTGATTAATTTAGAATAATTTAGCTTTATTGGGGATATATGTGCTAAGCATGTGTTAAACGTGGAGACGTATATGTTTTCTATCAATTGTTCGATCTGACTGACAAGACATGAGGAAGCCACTGCATAACTGTTTGCAGCTTGTTTTCTTCTAATTATATGAATCGGAAAACATACTATGAAATAAACCTAGGTGAAAATTGTTCATTTCTTTATATCCATTTATTTGTGATGCAGGTCTCTCTTAACTATGTTCCATGGCTTGGAAGAATAGAGTGTGATTGGTAAGGGAACAAAAGTGAAGCCTTTAATTATCAGAATAAAAAAAAATAAAGCCACTCACATTATTTTCTCTTTTGTGGATAAATTCTTTTTAATGTAAGCTTTATACTCCCTGAGAAAATACCTAGGAGACGCATAAATACATCATCTATTCATTGATTCTTAGTCAAAAATCATATATCAAACGTTATGTAATTATTGAACATCCTTATATTTCTTATCATAAAGACTCAACATATATTTGTTACATTGGTCAGGTTTTCTGGTAAACATACACAAATCTCATTGAACATTTTTTGTAGTATTTAAAGAGAGGTAAGACTATTTTACTGCTTGCTTTAGCCTAAGTGTGCATTATATCTTCCAAGCTTTAACGATCCTCCGTAGATGAAAAATAAGATGCTCTACCTTAAACACCTGAAAACTATTGGTAATAAATATCATATTTGTTTTAATTTTTTCTAGCCATAACAAAACAAGAAAAGTCCTCCAATCTGGTTTACGTACTGCTATAAACCTCAGTCCAAAATTTGACAATGATAGGAAAAAGAGAAATATACAGTCCTATATTACCTATAAAACAGATGCAACAATCTTAAACTCAAGGTAAAAAATTCAATCAAGCAGTGTATTAATTAAATGTCAAATCAAAATACTGAAGAGGGACTCAGTCCAGGAGAACACACCTGGCTAAAAATTAAGAAAAAATACATAATAACATATAGATATGATGTAATTCACATACATATGTATGTTGTTGTGTATTAATTCTTATACACTGATTATAAAGTTAATCTGAAAGAAAAGAGTACATTAGGAGAAGCTGAAAGAATTGAGAGAAATATTGGCTAATCAAGTATATCCTTCCAAATACATCTTCAAATAGAGGCAAATAACTGAGCAAAACAATTTATACTTTGAACAGATAGAAATTTATATAGAGAAGTTTTACAAATTATTATGAAAACCACTAATATCCCAGTAAAAAGTGAAGAATAGCAGTGAATTGAACATTTACGAAACAAATTAAAATAAAACAATGAACATGCTAAAGTGTTCACAATGTTGGAAAAGAACCATTCTGAATAATGTTGCCCTTCTTAGGCAGCCTGGGAAAGTGAGGGTTCCGCTGAATCTTGTAGCCTGACTCACTTTGAATCACTGCCGTAGAGAGACTTGTCTATACTGTAGATTAAATTTCCATTAAAGTTTCCATTTTATTGAATCTCCTGAACCAGAGAAAATAGTTGAGTCAATAAAATGCAAGTCCTAGCTTCTAATATGGGACTTTAGTAAAAGCAAATAAACCAGTAGGAAATTGTCACACCCTTGAAATTGAGAATGAAGGAGACAGAGAGTAAGTAGCAAGCCCCCGATTCCTGGAACAAAGCAGAAAGAGGATTGTCAGAAAACTGAGCCCTTGCCTGACCCTGGTCTCACTCCCTCACCTGGGAAAAGATGGTCACACAGCCCAAGCAGCTCTTCGTGATCCAAGGCTGTCAATATTATCTATAATGGATTGAATATGTATGTTTCTCCAAAATTTATATGTTGAAATCTTAACCCCCAATGTGACGGTCGAAGGAGGTGAGGGCTCTGGGAGGTGATTAGGTCATAAAGGTGGAGCCTCATGAATGGGACTAGGACCATTTTGAAAGAGACCCCAGAGACCTCCCTTGACCCTTCCAGCATGTGAGGACACACCAAGAAGGCTGGCTATGAAGAAGGAAGCAGCTCCTCACCAGACACCAATCTGCTGGCACCTTGATCTTGGACTTCCCAGACTCCAGAACCATGAGAAATAAATTTCTGTTGTTTATCAGCCACCCAGTCTATGGTATTCTTTTATAACAGCCCAAGTGGAGGCAGATAGCATCTGTCATCTCCACTATCAGCCACATGTATCTGATAGAACGCACTAGAGGTAAGTGTCAACTGACCTGTGAACAAAGATCTTGAAAACAACGAATTGTACTGATTCTTTTCCTTTTTTTTTTTTTTGGTCTACTGCCATTCAAAGAGTCTGGGCCCCAGTAGTGCTTAATGTAATGTAGTTTGTGTCCAGTGATTGAATTGTGAAATCAAAGCCAATAGGCTGTTTCTAATCTGAAATAGTGTTCTTATGAGCTTGTTATCAAGGCTAAAACTTTCAGATTTGGAGAATACCTCAGGAAGGCCAACGCCATGCTCTTTTGGCCAGGTCCAACCAAGTGACTTCAACAGAATCCTGTGAAAAGAAATGCCCGTGTCGGTTGATAAGACAAATTGAACTGAAAACGGACATTAGAAAGTTTGCAGAACCTCTCTCTCTCACAGCAACCAGTGAAGAAAGCAGAAAATGAGTAGGGAGAGAGACAAATGCCTTTTTATTCCCTGAAAGCTTGCTCTGAAAGGATGCTCACCTAGCAAAAGAGAGAATATTTTGAAGTTAAAGCAAGTTCAGAGTTTGCATTAATTTTTTGACCTGAGCATTCTATTTACAGAGCTATTTTGTTTGTGACTTTAAAATGATTTAAAGAAAAAGGAAGATTTTCTCCACTCAGTAAAATTATAAGCCAGAGTCAGAGACTAAAATCTATTTTGTGTTTTGAGCACAATAAACACTTAAATTTGTTAAAATACCAATTGCATTGTATAAGGACAGAAGCCTGTGGGGAAGGGCTCCAATTCTCCTCTATCATCTATGCCCAAAGCGGCTAATTCTTTCCTGGACTCCAGTACTGGAGAAAATCCTGATGTTTCAGTCATGCCCTACAACCGGGCTCAGCAGCAGTAGAGCTGAGGTATTTTTCTCATTCTGCTTCCCTCTTTGTCTCTCTTAAACAGTACAAAAATGTATTCTTTACTATGTTCTTTCAATTGCAACAGATATTCATTTATTTATTTGCTTGTTTTTTAACTGTTTAGTCTAATATCTAGATTATATACACTCAGCCTCAGGAAGAATTTGGCGCTAAGCATATTCTCAGCCAGGAGGAATTTTCCTTAACACTTAACTCCATTAAATAATGGCCACTGTATAAAATATGACCATTGTATACACCCTGATAACCTTATTAAAAATAATATCCTTTTTTTCTATTTGTTTTCTTCACAGTATTCACTACCTTCTGATGTGCATGCATACATACATACATGTATGAGTATGTATTACATGTGTATATATGACTATTGCCTACTTCTTCCAGAAATCAAGCTTCATGAAAGTAGTAACTGCCTAGTTTGCTCAGCACTACAGAACCCAGTGCTAGATGATCAGACTCATGGTAGAAACTCTATATGTACACAAAAAGTAAATTCGCAAACTATGTGTAAGCTGGTAAAGTCGATCCAAAAATAAAAGGGAACATATGTAGTCAACGCATTAGAATCAAAGCTTCCAGTCTTAGCTGTTGGAATCTTAGCTGCCCATTGTCGGGATCTTAGCTAACTTCTTTAATAGCCAACTCAAATTTACACAACCTCCAATTGTTGTATGTGTGGCAAATGGTAGAATAAAGTATTGTCCATTTTGCAGGATTTTTCAGAAAATACTGTTACCAAATTATTGATAATTCTAATTCTAAACATTGAACTAATGGTGATAAAATTTAGAAGAATAAAATAGATGAGATAGAAGTATGAATTATTGCTTAGGGCATCTGGGTTAAAAATAGCCACTGAAATCCAAAGTTCAGAAAGCCATACAAAGCTCATTCCAGTTACTTATTGTTGTCACTTTTAAGGTGAAAACACCATATTCCATCTAATTTTAAGGGTGAAATTGCAATTTTCATCACAATTCTACCATTGGCACATCTATTAGGGTAATCTTCTACTAGGCAGTAACGTCAGATTTGCACAGAAAGCAGGCAAAAAGCAGTACCCTTTATGGTAAAAGTTCACTTCCAGAAGTGCTACAGGTAATAAATTTAATCAATATTTTTAATTTAAATAAATTTGCTCTGACAAAGGTCTGGCATTAGCCATTTCACAAACATTTAACCAGTTCTCAAACAAATCTAAAAAGAAATACGTGTTGACATATAACTCTTTCTTGTCACATCCACTTGTTTTCCTTTAATTGGCCTCAGTCTCAAAATCAATATGAATCCAAATCAGTTTTTCAATAACCTTCGGCGTTGCTTTTGCCCTAACTACTTCCATTTTGCATACCTTTTAAATACATTTTTGCAGTATTTAACTGCCAGCCTCTGACAAACATAGCCTTTAAATTAATTAGAATGTTGAATTTGTTCATACTCAAAAAGTGATGAGTCATTATAACTTAAAAAATGTATAACCCTAAAGAGAACTTTATGATGGACAGGTGGACAATATCCTGTTATAAATGTTCTGATTTCCACACAAATGCATTGCAGCCTATCTTTCTATTCCTATCAGGAATCACAAGGCAATGACGTCTTGCTCATTTGGAGTGATGAAAGCTGTCACATGCAAGAAGAATCTAACTTTTTTGAATCTAGCCTTCCCTTGAATTGTACCAACACTCTTAAAAGAAGACTTTAGTAATATCTCATTACTTCTAATAAGCTTCAAGTAAATAAAGCTTATTTCCAGGGTTAGTCAAATGATAGCACCTATTGATAAGAAAATTATAATCTACAGGTTGATTTCAGAAATGAATACAAATAAGAAATGTGAAAGATTCTTAATTCTTTCATGATGATATCATTTTCTTTGCTTGTTGTTCTTTAAAAAGCACAAGATAGCAGGACATATATAGAAAAATAGATATTTACACGAGTTTTGTCGAAATATGTGAAAAGAATGAAGAATGTTGATGGCTTTACTATGTTAGAAATTAAACAATATAAAAGAAAGTAAACAAAAGAGGACATTGCACTCTTGTGATCTGTTGATCAATGTCCTTGTATTCTTGAACTATTTAATGCTTAAGTGATCAGAAGATGATGAAGGGTCAAATACAGCATTAATGAGAATATCACTTTAAAGACTTTAACAATGATTTATCACATTTTATAGGTAAAAATGTAATTCATGTTAATTAGAGAAAATCATCTAAGAAAAACCCTCTTAATAGAGCACATGCCCAATATTCGGAGTTGTTAGGAACAACTTATGGAGAATTTCAATGAAAGCTTCTAGGGAAATCTGAAAGATGTCTCTAGAATATAACTAACCTGGCAGTTCCAGAAGGCAAAGAAATCACCCTTGTGACAAACATTTAGTCTTGCGATTTACAGGAGAGACCCTCTGGTAGAGCGTAAAAGCCGTTGAAGTCAGAGGGTTTTGCATCCTTCTGGCTTTTGTATTAACAAAGTAACCAAGCAATTTTTTTGTGCTTAATCTCTAAAATAGGATATTCATATTATCTCTACTTGTCATTAAAGGACAGCATTGAGATTGTGGAAGAACTAGGAAAACCAATGACTATTTTACAAAAAAAAATAACTACCCTTAAAGAAAAGGCATAGTGTTTACCAAAGACACTAGGACCCTCCTTTTCACTCGTATCTTCATTAAAGATGCACAGATTTCTAGAAATTCCCATGAACCCTGTTGGTGGGAGATATTTATTTTGGCCTAATTTATGATTTCTCCTGAGGACTAGTCAATCATTTAATAATGAGATTTCACCCTATTTTCTCTTTCGAATTTCACTAAAGAAAACAAAGCTAAAGGAAAACTTGCTATGAAAATTTTTGCATTTTCGAGGATTATTTTTTCTTTGTCCTACTTTTGAATAGGTATCTGTTTGGTTTGTCTTTACATGACTCTACCAGCTCCTTCTCTTTGTGAAATCGTCTGCATGTTCAGGGACAATTACAATAGAATACAGGGAAGGTAACCATTCAGTTTTAACAGTAGCTCTTGGCTGCCACTTCTGCGGGGTCAGAGAGCAAGCTGCTCTTCTGAGGAAGGTGCAGCATCGTATCAGGGACTTCTGGCTCCAGCCATGCCTCACATTCAGTGCTGCACGCGGTATAATAGTTGTGCCTTGGGAAAATTTGTGTATTTACCCATATGTTCAGTCGTATTTCTGGGACACTTGCAAATGAGGTGATGCTTGTAAATGTTACAGGCCTATGGGTTTATACATAATGCAGTGTTGTCAAGTATAAAAGAAGAAACAAAATGGAACTCTTGAAAAAAAATTTAAATACAGTTATCAAAAGTCTGTTGACATGGTTGAATTCTATTAATTTTGGATACTTTTCTTCTAGAAAGTGCAACCACTTCCCAAGATTTCTTAAAGGTAACTTACTCCTAATAATGTATGGTGTTGTGCCCCACGGTTATCATTAAAAGATAATAAAATATGTGCCCCACAAAATCACATAAGCAACCTTCAAGTCTATGTGTGAGGAGGCAGTGGGTTCCGAATTGTGGGAAGGGTTAAGGGTCCAGACATTCAAGTAAATGCTAAACCAAGAAGTTTTAGTTCCCAAAATGCCTCAGTTTGTTAACTCCAGGTAACCTAACAAAGCATTTCAGGTAAAATTCCTATTAATTTGCAATCATTTTGTGTGCTTGTTTTCTGCATGTATTTTCTTTGTTTACTTTCTTTTAGATGCAAACTTCACTGATGCCTTCTTTTATTTTTTCCTCTTTTTTTGATCTTTGGTTGTTTTGCTTGTTGGATTTTTTTTGCTGTTTTGTCTCTTTTTTTCCCCTCCAAGAGGCGTTATGCCGGAGAGCCGAGCTTCTTACCCATTTGAAGTTTGAGAATTGGCCAAGATCATTTTGGCCCCAACACCTCTTATCATCCACCTTACCAGATAAAACTGCGTGGGTTGATGCGCCAGAGTTCCAGATGGCCTGAGGGAAACTTCAGAGGGAAGCAGCTACTACATGCTTCCCCAAAACCCAAGTCAGACAACCGATTTTCACATCAGGACCACTAAGGACCTCCACCAGGTTTTCCTCTGGCTTCCTCCTGTTCACGCACGGTTGTCAACAAGGGAGCCAAGAATAGACAATGGGGCAAGGAGAGTCTCTTAAACAAATGGTGCTGGGAAAAGTAGATATCCACATCCAAAAGAATGAAACTGGACACCTATATTGCACCATACACAAAAATCAACTCAAAATGGATTAAAGACTTAAGCATAAAATTCATAGAGGAAAACACAAGGGTAAAACTTCTTGACACTGTTTTTTGCAACTTCTTAGACATGACACCAAAGCACAGTCAGTGAAAACAAAAATAGATAAGTGGGACATCAAACTGAAACATTTTGGCACAGCAAAGGAAACCAACAAGAGTGAAAAGTCAGCCAACAGAGAGGGAGAAAATATTTGCAAACTGCCTATCTGATAAGACATTAATGTCCAAAAATCTGTAAGAAACTCCTACAACTCAGCCAAGAAACCCAAATAATGTGATTAAAAAATGGGCAAAGGACTTGAATAGCATACAAAGTATATATGAAGGCATATAAATGACCACCAGGTACATGAAAAGGTGCCCAACAGCACTAATAATCCGGGAAATGCAAATCAAAACCACGACAATGAGGTATCACCTCACATCTGTTAGGATGGCTATTATCAGGAGGAAAAAGAAAGGTATGCATTGGTGTGGATGGGGAGAAATTAGAACCCTTGTACACTATTGATAGGAAGATAAAATGGGGCAGTTGCTATATGGAGGTTCCTCACAAAATTAAAAATAGAATTATCATATGATTTAGCAATTCCGCTTCTGAGCATATGTCCAAAAGAATTGAAATCAGGATCTTGAAGAGATGTATACACTCTCATGTTCATTGCAGCATTATTCACAACAGTCAAGATAGAGAAACAGCCCAACTGTGCGTCAACAGCTGAATGGATAATGAAAATGTGGTGTAGACATGCTATGGAATACCACCTAACCTTAAAACAGAAGGAAATCCTACCATTTGCGAAAACACTGATGAACCTGAAGGATGTTATGTTAAATGAAATAAGCCAGTTGCAGAATGACAAATATTGTATGATTCCGCTTAAATGAGGTATCTAAAGTAGTCAAAATCTTAGAGGTAGAAAGGAGAATGGTGGTTGCTGGGGTTAGAGAGAGGAATATGGAGAGTTGTTGTTCAATAGCTACAAAGTTTCAGTTTGCAAGATGCCTAAGTTCTAGAGATCTGCTATACAATACTGTCTATAGTTAACAATATAACACTGTGCACCTTATTATTATTATTATCATTATTTTGCTTGAGGAAGACTTTTGCTGAGCTAACATCTGTGCCGATCTTCCTTTATTTTGTATGTGGGACACCACCACAGCGTGGGTTAATGAGCTGTGTGTAGGTCCACACCTGGGATCCTAACCCCCAAACCCCTGGCTACCAAAGCACAGCATACAATCTTAGCCACTAGACCACCGGGCCCGCCCCGGCAATTCATTATTTAAGATGGTAGCTCTCATGTTAAATGTTCTTACCACAAAAAAAGAACAAAAGGAAACTTTTAGGTGATGGATGTGGATACGCTTATTAACTTGATTGTGGTGATACTATCATGGGTGTATGAATATGTCCAAACTCGCCAAATTTTATGCATTAAAAGCGTTTGTAAAAAAAAAAAAGTACCGTGATGATGATTAGAAAAGGATTTCACTTTAATTTACGGTTTTTATACCACTGTCTCCTCTTCTCATTCTCAGTTTCCAGAAAAAAACAGCTAAAAATGTGTTCTTATATATCAGTGTCAACGCATCTTCTTGTAGGTGACAAACAAGTGGCTCAGCTGTGACACGATTCCTTCCTCTGTCCCTTCTATCTCTCAGAACTCTTGGTAGATCCTGTGGCCTGCCTAATAAACTCATAAATACTTGGGCTGAAACTACTCAACGTTCTTCACAACTGATTTAATTTTACTTGGCCACGCTTATCTAAAATTACTTTTCCGTATGCCTAGGCGTATCATATTCAAACTGCAGAAAACCAAAGACGAAGAAAAATGCTGAAAGAAGCCAGAAAAAAATTTACATAAAGAGGAACAAGGATAACGATTACAGTGGCCTTCTCACCAGAAACCATGCAACACTCTGCAAAACTGCTCACCAGACTCCTGGAAATGTGGGCTGCCTTCCCTATAGCCACTGCAGATCTGGGCTGTGGGGGACGGTAGGCAGGCAATTGAAGATGCCACAGTGGCCTTCTTACTGGAAGGCCACAACTTGTTTCCTCAATGAGCCTTCCCTTGTATTGGTTGTTATCTGTGGCCAGACTCCAGACTTCTGTGAAAGTTGATTCTGACAGTTCTGCAAGCTTATTACTGCTTTGGTGGAGAAGCAGAGCACTGGATTTCTCTGCTCCTCTATTTGGATTCTATCTAAGAAAATTTGCCTAACCCAAGAAGCCTTAAATGCCTTTTCAGAGTGCATGAATAATTAATAGTTTCTCAAGGTACAAGTATAAAGGAAATTGCTACAGTTACCGAAGGTTACACAGTGTACAAGGAATAATAAAAACTTCAAAACATGAAAAAAAGCTCTAGGGGTAAAAGTAGTTCATTTTTTGTTTCAATCAATCTTTTACACTAAAAAAAAGTCCTGGTTCAGTTCTACACTGACAAAATTATTGCATCTTTTTAAGCGGAATGATAAGAAAAGTCACAAGATGAAATTCCAACCTCCAACAGGAAAGACGATTGCCAGTTGGTTAAGCATGCTCATGGGGCTCTCTCTTCAACTGGATCTTTAGCATCAATGCAATCAATCCTCATTCTCTTCAGATTGCATATTTGTGAAGTTCCCCTGATCACCACAGTGTCTTGGTCACCTCTAAATCAGTGCTTGCAGAGCCATCACAGATACTCGTGGATATGCACAGAGTGGTGAAAAATTTGAGTCACCCTATGTAAATGTTCCCAGCTGAGGGTGACAAGGCGACGCTCTGATTTCTTGTTCAGTTCTTGTATCGTAAACAAGTATCCTTTCTGGGGATCTACTTAATGCCATCTTTTTTACCTTTTTGTGCTTTTCTATAGGAGATTCTGCTGTTTACAGTGGCCTGAAGCATCCCGCTGAAGCGCTGTCTGGTGTTCCTAAGCACACGGAGGCTGTGAAGGGCCCGACAGAGAAAATATGCATTAAAGAAGCTTTGCTCAGGCATGAGTTATAGTGCTGCTGGCTGTGGGTTCAATGCTGATGAATCAACAATAGGGTACATCCAGAAAAAGGAAGAGGAAATTCAGTCATGAGTAGGTGACACTGCCCCCACAAGTGCTGAAGGAACACCAACAGAATGTAATGAAACCATGGAAAACAGGGAAAAGCGGCTACATTTGTGGATTCAAGAGACGATGACTGATTTTAAAACAAGCGTATTTGGACGGCACTGTTATGAGACTGAAGGCCAAAGGAGTTCATGGTCACGCTATCTAGGGTCAGGAAAATGTTAAACCCGTCCCTAACAGGGCTAGCTAGTACACACATTTCCAAAGGCAATAGGACATGAAAAACGTTAAACTTGCTGGTGAGATGGGTTCTGCAGATCAAGAGGCTGCAGAAAATTTTCAATAATACCTGCTAAGTGTTATACAGGAAAAGAGCTGGGTGGAAGAGCACACCAACCTGTTTCGCGACAAGGACGTTGGCAACCATACCTATGTGACACAAATGGCACTTCGGTTGAAAAAAGGTTGTGACCAGAGTTTTGCAGGAGCTTATATTCCTTATATTTATACTTACTTATAAGTATAAATTTATATTTACAAAATCCCTGTATTTCCACTTGGAGCAATAGTTCAGTATTCACTAAGTCCACGTGCATGGGAACTTTCTAGAGCATCACTCTTGCAAATAATGAGAATCGACTGTATGTTTCGGTTGTGGTTAAACCTCTTCGATACTTGACAATAAAATGACCTTCTATCCTTAAATCAGAGGCTTGATTTTTTTCCATGATTAAATGTATTGGATTATCCTTATTGAAGCATGTTTTACACTAAAGGATTTTATTTGCTACTGGATTTTCTTTTGTTTAAATAAATAAATAAATGGCTGCATAATCGTCTAGGGCTAAACCCTTTGTATTGCAAGAAAATATTTCTGGTATCGATCTTAACAATAGCAGAGCATTCCTCTGACTTTATATGTAGTCTAATATCACAGATATTTACTATTACTTAAATGTTTCAATTAGATTGAAGTAGCACTGTGAGGAGATCTGCCTAGAAAAATTGAGAACAAAGCAAAAAGATGTAAGGCTTTGAAAGTTGTAAATAGAAAGGCAAATTCTGCCACAGCTCAGCTATTCAAAAAGTGGACACTTTAGACTTTTCAGATTGCTTTAGAAATGGATGATCAACCATGATATTTATGGGCATGTTTTACTTGTTCTGATTTTTTAAAATACATGAATAATTTTGTGTCTTCCAGCAAGACGGCTGGCTGTTATTGATTCCCTTGCTTGACCATTCATTTTGCATGATGTACTCAAGACGTTCTAAATCTTAGGATTTATGGACCCCTGTCTAAATTAAAGCTCTTTATCTAAAATATGTTCTGTCTTCCAGAAAAATTAATCATGGCTCCAAAAAGAAATCTCCCATATACAAAAATCTCCTCTTTTTCTTCCTCACACCTCCAGAAAGTCAAAGAATTTCCCAAACTGTGAGAAGAATGAAGAGAAACGTGTAGATAGAAAAACAATTTTAAACTATGGCCCTCCTGCAATTCATATTTTATCCACAAAATTCCAGACTATCTGAAGGAAAAACATAAGTCTGAGCATATTTCCCTCTGTGACAGCATTTGCCTGACTAAAACCCAAAGTCATGAGAGCAGACTGCCTACTCCTCAACAAGTGGTAAAGTTAGAAGTTTAAGATGAATATACGTAGGTCAGTCTTAAAAGAGAACATCAGTGATTTCCAGGGGTAGTTTCTCAACCAAAAAGGGGAGAAAGAATACCAGAGTTGACGTCAGAAACCATATTTTAGCACACTATGGACAAGTGTTTCTAATCCCTACAGTATGTCAGAAAAGACAAGAAACTCCCTAAGAAATGGATGTCCATGGGCAGGTGAGAGGAGTGGCTGACAGGGAGGAAGCAATAGTGGAAGTTATTTTTTATCCTTTCACCATTATCTTTCCGAAATATGATTTTTATATTCCTTATGTAACATCACGGCCTCCTTCAGTGATTAAATATGGCAGTTAAAATTTACTTTTGCTAAATGAACACATATACATTATGCCATTCATGATAATGATAGGAATATTCAACATTTAACAGTATTGAGTATTTAATATTGATAAATGGGAGTATCAAGCCTGAGTAACACATCAGTAGCTGTGTTTGTTACGATTCACTCAGCGATGCAAACCTTGCGGAGAGTGACTAACAGACTGGAGGGATGGAGTGGATGTTTCATGATCGTGGGAGCTGCGTAAGCAGCGGTTGTCCGTCTGTTGCGTCTGAATCTGATGCAAGGCCTGAGGTCAGCAGGGCTAGCACTTGTTAAGGAAAGATGGACACGGTTTGAGAGAAAGTAAAGACAAAATAGAACCCATGAGAATAAACTGAAACCTACATCAGTCTTTAGAACACACATTGGTCTCTACTCACCTCCAGGGCTTCAACTCGGATGACGTAAGTGACCTGCAGAAAAGCGTGCGCAATCCGTCATGGAACCAAATAGGAACTGAGCTCAGGACTTTACAAAACTGAAGGAAGACATCCGCAGGAGCTACAGGAGCTGCGGGTCCAGCAGCTGACCCTCGCCAGCAATGTGGGCCAGCATATCAGCAACTGCATATATAAGCTGCAAAATTATCCCCCCCACGTTGACCTGTGTAAGAGCATATGCTTACTGCGTGAGTTCCACAAGGTAAATCTGGGGCAAATTTCCCGACCCTCATCCAGATTCAAGGAAGGAAGGGAATTCGGTAGTAAATGCATTTGCGGTTTACCTAAATCGACATGATAAAAAGCTACCACAATAGCTGTTTGGTTCAGAATTTTATAACATGCCACGTTTAGCCTAATTTTCCCTATCTTCATTCAATATTCCCAAGATATTATTCAAGAGATTTCACTTTTGTATTTCTGACTCAATAAAATGTTTTTGGCTGTTAATTATACAAGAAAGACTCTGATTCCTCTTGCTCAGCCACACAGAGGTAATTCCTTTCTAGACATAAATATTTTAATCAAATATCACATATTTATATGCACCTGCAAAATTAGAAGTATTTGAATATATAGTTTAGGGATGTATTTTTCCATTTTAACATTATGCTGTAGTAAATATTTTGCCATAAAAAATTACTTGAAAACATTGCTTAATACTCCCAATATTATTTCATAATTATGTAGCATTATTTTCTTTACTAATTCTGGAAATTTAGAGTTTTTCCAAAGTTTAATATGATAATCAATGATGTCATAAACATTTTTGTGCACAAGTTTTCAGAAGAATATTTTATTATTTCCTTGAAATATATTTCTAAATGTTGAATTACTGGATTATATAGTCTTGAAGATAGTTTGCCATAGTTGTTAAATGTTTTAGAGGGTCTGAAGTATTTCTCTTGATAAATATTACCATGTTACCAAATGTTAATCAAATTTGATGTGTTAGACTACTTCTGACTCGCATGAAAGTATATCATATTTTTTATTAGATTTAGGCTCCTTAAACTTCCCCCACACATCACTCACATTTCTTTTAACCAGAATTTGTCTTTTGATATGTCAGATTTGCCTCATCTCTGGGTTTTTATCATATTTATAGGGGACCTAATATTTTGACATTAAGTTCACTGCTTCTTTCAATTTTACTGAGTATGTCAGAGAGTTTTCTAAGTTTTTCTTCTAATATTAATTTTCGATGGCTTGACCCTTCTCGTTAATTTTCAATGGCTTGAGCTTTCTCATAGGTTTCTCATAGGAACTAGATTCTCTTTGAGAATTCCCTATGATGCTCTCATTCACTTATTCTGCAAGCTTATTTCATATATGTATATACATACATATAAACGTAATTTCATGATTATATTTTGACATGAAGATATGTTTTGTTTACTTGAATTCAGCAATCTTTAATTTTCTTGTTCTGTTTCTTTTTCTCATTTTCATCTGCACTTAGAAAAACATTTTCCAGTATAGAAATGATAAATAAAAAGAACGAAGAAAGAAAAGGGGGAAAAGACCTTAGTTTTTGTAACTGTTATGTTCTCATTTTCCTTTCTTTTTTTTGTGTGTGTGAGGAAGATTGGTCCTGCTCTAACACCTATTGCCAATCTTCTTTCTGCTTGAGGAAGATGGCCCTTGAGCTAACATCTGTGCCACTCTTCCTCTGCTTTGTGTATAGGATGCCACCAAAGCATGGCTTGACAAGCCATGTGTAGGTCTATGCCCAGGATCCAAACATGCGAACCCCGGGCAGTAGAAGAAGAGTGGGAGAACTCACCCACTATGGCATCAGACCCGCCCCATATGTTCTCATTTTTTAAATTCAGTTCTCTGAGGTCTATGAATTCGATGGTGGTGCAGAATGCGGAAGTTGGCCGTCTGATGCAGGGGCTGACGAAGGAACCACGACCGCCTCAGCTTCAGGATCAGGTCCTCAGGGCGTCGTCTGTGTCGAGAGGGGAACCCGGGCAGGGCAGCAGCTGTCTCACTTATTCCAAAGTCATCAGGATCAGAGTCCGTGGAACTTATTCTCAGGTTCTGAAAATATTTTAAAATTTATTTCTTTTTTCCTTGTATTTTACAGGTGTTTTGTAACTCAGAAAATCTCAGTCAGGAACTACTAATCAAATGCCAGGTAAGTACTTTTAGCTTCTTCCATTATCAGATCTCGTAAATTTGTCCAGAGATTTCTGACACTGACAGGCCATACGACATCTCTAAACAATGGTTTCACAAAGTATAGAATGTAACAGAAAAAAGCAATAAGACACAGATTTAGATGCTACAATTCCTGCTAAAGTCAGCATGCCCTTTTAGAAGTAATATATTTTTAGTATAATAAGGTAGTATACATTTATTACAGAAAATCTCTAAAAAGACAAAACTAAAAAAAAAAACACCAATAGTTCCACTTCCCAACTTGACATATTTCTTGCAAGTGTTTTTGTTTATAAATTTTATATAGTCATGCTTATATATAGATATGTATATCTATCCACTCATAAATGCTTATAAAATATATATGTTTGGATTATAAAAGCAGAAATGCATACAGTTGAAAATTTTGAAATATCAATGAAAACAAGTATGCTGGATTTAACATACATTTTTCACATATATACACATATATCAGCCCTTGTATATATTTTATATTAAATATATGTTATTAATATCACTATTCTTTCCTCTCATGTATTTTCTCCTTATCCAATGTAAATCTCATAATGACAATAACTCATTTACTAACACTCTAAAATTCTTGTCCCTCCAGGTTTTGTTGCTGCTGTTACACATATTTAAATACTCGCAACTCCCTTGCATCTTTAAACAATCAGTCCTCTTTCTACCCCTAACCTCCCCCTGGTTACTAGCTTATCTTGCTTCTCTCCTTACAGCCAAATTTCTAGAAGTCTTTTTCTGACACCATTCCCTTTCTCCCATTCTTTCTCAATCCACTGCAGTTTATATCCAACTCCTCAACAGATCACCAGAACTTCACTCACAAAAGTCACCAGAGAGTTCCACGTGGACAAAGATAATGGACATCTTCCTGTATAATCTTACATCAACTTTCAGTGGCCTTTCACTACTGCCAACCCACATGCTCCTTTATCATCAGGGGCCTTTGATAGGCTGACCATGTCCTTCTGGAAACTTGCCTGCTTGGCCTTTGTCGAACCACATGTCTGACCATCACTTCTCAGGCTGCACAGCTGACTCATCTGCCTGGCTTTCCACGCTTAAGGTTGGAGTTTCTCAAGGCTCACCCCTAAATTCTTCTCTCTTCTCACTCTTTTCTCTCTTATAGTCAGTCTCAGCCACACAATTATTTGGAAATTCCAATTATACACCAATGATTTGCCTGTATTTATTGCTCACTCAAACCCTTCATCTCTCTTCAATTCTACCAGGTCCCCTAATTGGACTTTTGACTGGGAGCAGAGGGAGGAGTTAGGTGGTGAAAGCCTTACTCTGTAATTCCAAAAAGGCTCCTGGTATTCCGCTCCCACTTAAACACAAGACTCTGCACATTCTTGATTCCGTAGCTGTTGGTCACTTCTCTTTCTCCTCGAGCATGGCTTCAAGGGTTTTTGTTGGTTTTTTTCCCCAGAAGAATATAAAACTGTTCTATTTCTGAGTACTTACACATAGGAATATGCATTTCATATGCCTTCAAAACTGAAATATAATATTAATCAACTTTTTTCTTTCTGAGAGGCTCAAGTAACTTTGTTTAATCTTATAGTCCAGCATTTTTGAAGTATTTGTGCTACATGTGGTGCAATTACCAAATGGTTGAAAGGATTCATTGAGTTGACTCATCACCTTTCCAGTGGTTGCAGTATGATGTTGCTGAGAAATGTAAGTGGCAATATTAGAGGCCCTGAAAGCTTGCCTCCCCTACATATACATCAGGCTCCACACACACATCTGTGAGTAATGGAAGGGCACAGAAAACCTCATTGATGAGTAGGTTCACAAGATGCCCAAGTACAGGCCTAGTTACAGAAATCTAAGTCCTCACTTGAGGGACATAGAAAATTCACAGATGATAGTTTTCTAACATCCAATCCTTTTTTTTTTTTTTTTTTTTTGGTGAGGAAGATTGGCCCTGAACAAACATCTGTTGCCAATCTTCCTCTTTTTGCTTGAGGAAGATTGTCACAGAGCTAACATCTATGTCAATCTTCCTCTGTTTTATGTGGGATGCCTCCACAGCATGGCTTGATGAGCCGTGCTATGTCTCAGCTCAGGATTTGAACATGTAAACCGCAGGCCACCAAAGCAGAGCCCATAAACTTAACCATTACACCACCAGGCCAGTCCCCATCCAATCGTTTTTTTAATGATTCACTGCTAAGCAAAGCTAGAAAAGATCCCAGCCACAAAGAAGCAGTGTTTCTAAGTCCAGAAAAAACCCACAAAGGGCCAACCTTGTGGCATAGTGGTTGAGTTTGTGTGCTCTGCTGCAGCGGCCCTAAGTTCATGGGTTCGGATCCCAGGTGCAAACCTACACACCGCTGGTCAAGCCACAATGTGGTGGCATCCCACATACAAAATGGAGGAGGATTGGCATGAATGTTAGCTCAGCAACAATCTTCCTCAAGCAAAAAGAGGAAGATTGGTAACAGATGATAGCTCAGGGCTAATCTTCCTCACCAAAACAAACAAACAAACAAACAAAAAAAAACCCAACAACCCTGATAATTAAAGTTGACCCTTGGTATAGGGATTATCAACAAGCAAAAAGAATATAAATGGAGAAGCCATAAGCTTTTGAACTCAAACTTAGCTTCCTTCCACCTACTTTATGACACAGTAATTGAACTGAACTGCTAACATTAAATTTCATCATCCATCTCCCCAGAATAAGACCTTACAGGAGGATGCTAATATTATCCTGGTTAAGAGCAAATTCTCCTAAGAAAATATCACAAAAATATTTCAGAGAAGACACCAGACAAAGATCATCTTCTCTTCTCAAACAAGAATATGTTAATAGAAAACCCCAGCATAGTAATATGTGAAAAGAATTCACATATAGAATTAAACTATAAAGGTAAGTAATTAAACTTAGTTAAGAGGAAAAGAATATGTTACTGAAAGGAAAGAGATATCAGTCTTTATATTCTTTTTCCTAAAATTTTGAATTTTAAATAAACACAACTCCATTTGGGATCGAGGGAGAGTGACACATCTATAGCGATGTGCATCTACAGCTGTACTTATAGCTGGCTCTCCCTCCCTCTCTATATATGTATCTAAAAAGTTAAGGAAAGAATGTAAGAAAACAAAAATAATAACATAAAGTAATTAACATCACAAATGTTATCCAAGCAGAGTACTATAGAAAATGTAAAAAATAATGAAGTAAATCTTGAGAAATTTTAAACAAGGGACAAAGAGGAGCTAAATTCACTTAAAGAGAGTAGTTATAAGATTTAGACAAAGCATGTTAAATATTTGGAGTAAATAGGGAGCAGATTAAAAGTTGTAGTAATACAACCCCTTCTTAAGCTGAAGAAAGGCTGGAATCTAGATGTCACAGAGACTTGCAATTTTTAGGGAAGGTAAGTTGACATGTGGAAGAACAATTTTTTTCTTTTTCCTTTTGGTTTGTTTTTGTTTTCTTGGTTATTTCGAAAGTAAAGGATCCAGCAAACGCTAAAGCCAAAAAAAATTAACAGTAATTAAAGTTATCTACAAAGAGGAGAGAATTAGGCTGTTTACGGAACTATTGTCCATAATATTGAATCCCAGCAGACAAATGAACAATAATTATAAAGTTTTACAGTAAACTAAATGGGCCTACAATTTGTCTAATTATCCAATTTGTCTTTTACTTATCAAGACAATTTGAAAGCCATTCTCAGATATACAAGGGCTGAAATGCCAGCTGTAATTTTTTTCCCTAAAACAGTTATTTAAAATATACTCTAGGCAGCAAATTGAGTTCCACAGAGAAAGTGCCAGAAGTGAGAGTTGGACAATCACAGGGCAAAAAATAAATGGATAGAGAGATACTGAGTAAAGAGATACTAAGTAACCAAGAGGCAAATGTGAAAGCAGGCCTTCTGGAAGACCCCGTCTGCTAAAGAAAAGTAAACTCTGAATACATAAAAATGGCTAAGGAAGTCACGAAAAAGGAAGTGAAAGTCTGCATTCCTCTTAAAAGGGAAACAAAAGAGAATTACCAGGAGCCCAGTGCACCCAATAAGCATTCCCAAACCATTTTCTTGTTTTGTTCTGAACTTCACCTCCAAGTCAAAGGAAAGCATCTGAGTCCAGCCAATGGCTGTGTTTCAAAGAAACCGGGAGATGGGGAAATATTGCTCCAGACAACAAGTAGCCTTATTGCACAAAGAGGCTACTAAAACAAAGGAAAAATGTGAAAAGGATGTTACTGCATACCATACTAGAGGAAAATCTGATGTGAAAGTAAAAGAAATTGCCAAGGCTGAAAAATACAAGGGAAAAAAATAGGGGAAGGTGTGATAGATGAGGAAAATAGTAGGAAGAAGGAGATCAAGATAATGACACAAACTCAGTTGGTTCCAATGCATTTTTTTCCCTGTCTATAAGGAATTTAACGCCCTCCTCTTAAAGTAAAATGAATCACTGAAATGCAAAGCTGTATAAGATATATATATTTAACATATTACTGAATATGTCTTTAAATAGCTTTGGCCTGGCAGTATGTTAAATAGCCACTTGCCTTGCTTGGGAGAGTATGAGGGTGTGAAATTGTGCAGACATTTAAAACATTTCCTGTTGGTGAACGGTGAAGACCACAAATTAATCATATCTGAAGACTATTTTTTTTCACGTTTAGTTGTGTTTGAAGCAACTTATACAGTTACAGCCACTACTTCACCAAATATCTCCAGTGAATGTGTCAGGGCAGCATCAGAAATATTAATGCATAAAGTAGAAGTTCATCCGACATCTTGGAGGAAAATGAATTACTTCTCTCCCAGTGCAGTCTAAGTGCATATCATCAATTCTGGAAACCACACTATTTGCCTTACAGATCTAAAGAACTCATATTTCTTGAAAGATTTACAGTGTTATTTACTTAAAGGATTCATTTAAATTCTAGCCACTGTAGAGCCTGTGCTATTTGGATGGAGAAATAAAAATAAATATTACTTTTTTTTCCTTCTGAAAGATTAAATATGCTCTTTCATTAAATGAATTCTTCCAAAATTCATGCAAATTGAAATGTGGAAAATGTGTCAAACTCTGATACAAAAATACGCAGCTTGCATAACTAGGAATTATACAGCCTCCCACTGATTTCTCACCCTGTTGCCCAATTAACCTTATTTCCACCCAGTTCTAGCTTTTGCTCATCATCCCAAACTCCTATTTTAATCTTATCAGGAGGCTACTTTGGTTTACTAGGAAAGAAAACAGGTAATTTGACACCATGTAGATGTTCCTTTTAATAGCATTTCTTTTTCATAAAAGTTTTGTGAACCTGAGAATGTTATTTACTACAAGCTTGAGTTTCCTCACTCTTTTTCTCATACCTAACTCTTTAGATTGCACCGTGTAATTATTAAAGGCACAGCCTCTGGGATTAGTTCACCACCAACAGCTGCGTAAATTTAGAGAGTTAAATTCTCTGAGCCTCAGAGCAAAAATCTAGAAACAGAAAATAAAGATAGTCTTTATCGCATGTGGTTTTTCTGTAGATTAAATGAAATGCTGCATTAAATGCTCTTAACTGAGTTCCTGGTACCCTTGAATGGTCTATAAACATTAGTTATTATTGTAAGATTTCTGTGTTCGATAAATGAAATGATTTTAATTTAATTCCCCACTTTTCTCTCATTTATCCCAGAACATGAGGCAGAGATTAGTCCCATTACTGTTTTCCATGTTAACTTCATTTTATTTCAATCCTTTCACTTATTCCACATTCCAGAATCTTGTGCTTCTCATTCACATTACATCTCTAGTGCCCAGTAAAACGCTCACACGTGGTAGGCACTAAACACGTAGGAATTGTAATTGTTCCATTATCCTATTTGGCACTTTTGAGTAGCGCTGCTTACATACGTCGTCTGTTATTACTCTGGTATTTCTGTTTGTAACTTTCTTGAGGTTTGATATTATCTTCAAAATTTGTTAATACACCACCATCTCTAGAGAACGCTACAAAACAGATGATAAATACATTTGATGACTAACTGGTTAGCAAATAAATATTTAGTTTTAATAATTCCTAGGAGTAGTTGAAAAAATCCTATTTGCTTTTTTATAAGCATTTTGGAATTTTACTTTTCAAATAATTAAATTTATTTCCTGGGAGCCATTTCACATATCAAAAGGCTGAAAGAAAAAGATTACTCATCTAAAATTAAAATGTAGTAATTTGTTAGGTTAATAAGTTATTTAAGATAGAAGTTTTTGAGTAATGGGATAGTTATTTAAGGAAAAGTACAAGCATGAGAAATTCTATTTAGGATCTTGTTGGGTGATTGGATCCAGATACAATCTTTGCCTGTACACAGATGAAGGCTAAGAAATTAGGTAACTTGTTATCCAAGAGGATGCGCTGATGGTGATTTATAGCTTTTATCTCTCATTATTCCCCATTAAAATGCTTTTTGTTAAAATTCTCTTCTTATTCCCTTCATTTTTCTACTTCACTAGCCTTGCTTGTGACTGCATACATCCTCACACCGAGTCAGATGGGAAGAACCAACAATTTATGCTGTGCAGAAAAGACCTCTAGAGAAAAGTGATCAACAGGAAATAACACAATAATTTGCCTTTGAATTCTCAAAGTAAAATCTATTTATCTTCTCCATGTGGAACGGCCTACTCTCAGCATCTTTGCATTCAGCTGTGTTGAGTTGGGGAGGAGAAAACTAGCAGGAAAATTTGTGAGCATATCCTTTTTCATTAAAATGACACATCTTAGGAAAATGTTCCCAAGTTCTGTGCAATTAATTAGACTTCCTAGGATTTTGAGTAGGAAATTTTGACTCCTATATATTAACTTTAAGAAGTTATGTTTTCTGCAATAACTGGATGGAAATATCATTAAAATTTCAAAACATACTATTTAAATCAAGTACTTTCTTAAAAATGTAAATATATTTCCTGAAAACTGACATATCTTCGAAAGCCTGTAGTAGAGATGCTCTCCATAGGTTATTTCCAATTCATAACTACTTTTCTTTAAAGCTCAGCTTATAGATTTTTGTTTCCATAAAAGGAATGTGACATATAACATAGATTGTTATAAAACAAAGATATATAAGAACACTCTGAGGGAGATAGCCACAGGGCTTGCTGGGAGAAAGAGAGCCAAACGTGGAGCTTGGAATGATGGAAAGAAGAAAGAAAACTGACCAAAAGCCAGCTAGGCCATTGCAGAATGCAGGGAAAACATGGCTAGATCTTAATGTAATTCAGTACAAATAGGAAAGAGAAGTTGATGATTATAGAATGGAGATGTTTGGAAGGAGAGGCTATAATATTTAGTCACGCTCAGTACCGAGTAGGGTGGAAGAAGAGGCCCAACTCCACTGAGTCACCCACCGAATGCATTGTGATGATGTCAGTCTGAGGAAGGGACAGCCATTGCCATGACCTACCCAAGATGCCAGGGGCCAAGGCAACAGGGGGAAACCAGGCAGAATCTGGGATCCTTAGAGTCAGGGATCAGGGAGCTGGGAACCTGCCAGAGGAGGCAGGGAGGTGGGAGGTGGCAGGAGGCAGGCCCTTGCAGCTCAGGCTCCAAGCCCCAGGCACGTAGTCCACTATCTCATTGGGCTTCACTTATGCTACAGACTCAAAGAGAAAATGTTAACAATTATGTTCAAGAACAACATTTCGAGATGGCAACTGCAGAGCATTAAATCCCAAGTGTGGAGGCCCCTGTGAGTTGGGGCCCTGTGCACCTGCACTGGGAATGTTGACCTAAAGCCCTGGGGCTGAGCAGTGTTCTAGGCACAGGGGATACAGTACTGATCAAAATGAAGACAAGAAAACCTCGCTAACACAAAGTTCATATTTTAGTCATGGGGCAGACCTCAAACAAAAACCAATACACTGTATAATAAGTTAGAAGATGAAACGTTCCATGAGGAAAAACAAATCAAGGAAGAAAGGACGTGGAGTGACGGGCGTTGCAATTGTAAATACATTGGTCAAGGAGATGGTCTCACTGAGCGGTTGACAATTGTGCAAAACTTGAAGGCTGTGGGGGAGGTGAGACTTTGGCTATCCTGAAGAAGAATGGTCCAGGTAGAGGGAAGAACAAGTCCACAGCTAGAGCATGCATGAACTGTTTGAGGAAAACAAAGAGGCTAGTGTGTTGGAGGAGAATGGATAAGGTGCAAAGTAGGAAGACAGTAATTGAAGATGAGACTCAAATTTAAAAAGTCCAAACTGTAGAGACCTGTAGACCATCGAAAGGACTTTACCTTTTACTTTGAATGAACAAGAGAGTGACTGGAGAGATTTTACAAGAATGAAATGATTTCTCTACCTTGTCAAGAAACCTCTCTGCTGCTTTATTGAGAACAGACTGTAGTGGTCCAAGAGTAAAAGCAGAAAGGCAGAAGTTCTCGCAATGATACAATCAGGAAGGTGACTGCTGGTGCTCCAGCCGTTATGCTCACATCCCAGGAAGCAATAATTAAGAAGTGGGAGAAGGTCGTGTCCATTTAACTTTTGAGCGAATTTTATCATAAGACAGTAGCATAAGAAGAGGCGGAGTAAGAAATCAGGATGAGACGATTAGAAGTAATGAAACCTTTCACCAACCTTGGAGATGCAAAAATGGTCTTCATAGTTTCTAAAACCATTGGGATAGGGGACTGCACCGTTGGCATAATGACCAATCAAGGCATAACCTTGGAGATATCCAGGCAACCACTGTCTGTCCACACTTCCACGTCATTCAAGAAAGGCTTTCTGGTTTCTTTTTTCAGAGCGAGAATTGAAAACTTTGTATTTAGTCATATAAGTTTGCCTCAGATGGGGAATTAAAGAAAGCTGGGCTTCTTAATGAAATGCAGTTCTCAGAGCAGGGCCTGCAAACGCACTCTGAACAAATGTCCTTTTGTACCCTGACAGCTGCCAAGTTGTCAAAAGCAGAAAGTCATTCTTCAATATTCCCGTCTAGAAATTAGTCACGACCTAATAATCCTGCTCCCTTATAAAAAAGTTTTCTTGCTCATCTCCTATGTTTCCATCCATGCTTTTAAAGTCACGTCAACAGTGTATGAAGTATTTTACAGTAAATCTAACCCTAGACTAACAGCTGCACCAGCATCTGAGAAGCAGATTGCCGTGTGGGATTTTCAAGCTCATGTCTACACCCATCCATGTCTGTAGGGAAAGTAGATGTTGAACTTTACTCAAATTCCTTTGGTCTTTCTGGGACTCTCACAGAAGACGGGAGAGGAATATCCTAATTTTATTAGGTATCTCCTCTCAACCTCATTAACAGCCTCCATCAATAAAGCTCTATCTTCTAAAGACACACTATAGGCCAGCTTAATTAAACATATTCTCTCATATTCTAGCTATTTCCCAGACTGCCCTTTAGTCCTAGAAACACAATGAACCCGCAAACTCAAACCTGAAAATCCCAAACCCCAAAACTATCAAGGAGGACTTCCTAACATACAGGAAGAACCTTTATAAACTGATTCAGAGCAGGGAGTAAACTGACCAAGTTTGAAAAATTGCCACCTCGCTTTCCAGCTTTGCCACCTTGAGGAAAACGTAATTGTTTATTCCTTAAAGGAAGCATATTAAAATCACGTTTTGTTGGTTTTTTTTTTTTTTCACTGAATACAATGGTAATGCAGGATCTTTATTTAAAAAATTAAAGACCGCTATAGAAAAGAAAAATGTTTTATTTGTCCCTTTAACTCATAGACAACCATTATTAACATCTGGGGTCTTTCCAGTCTTTTTTTTTTCTTTTTTAATCTATACTTGGTAATAGGAATTTTCTTCTCCTGGAGTTCTCTGGCAATTAAATTCAGGCCTCTGTGTCTGAAGTTCTGTTGGCTCCCTCATGACACGTGTGACATAATATATCGTCTTCAGAAGCAGCTTTGAACTATGTGCTCCCTCAGACATTCACTGATGCTTCTGAAAGTGAATTGTAATTTGGAGAAATAACGGGTAAGCCTAAAGGATGAATTCCTATTTCTACAAAAGAGGTAACACCTCAAAGCTCAGTGACAAATTAAAGCAATGATTTTTCTCCAGTGGTTTCTCATCCTTTAATTTAGTATCTCTAGGGAAGACCTACCTTTAGCCATTATAGCTGTGGTTTATGCAGTTACAACCTTAAAACTGTGGCAGAAAGTAATTAACCCCAATTATTACTCAATGTTTAGTATCAAATGTAAATACAGGCTGTGTTAAAGGCAAAAAGAAAATCCCAGTCTAAGCAGGTAGTTTGAAACATCTCAACTGCTATCTATCGGCTGCCAGAACACACTCTAAAAACGTGTGATCTTATAGTGATGGGAAAAGATTAAACTTATTTTAAATAAGGACCTCCAGGAGATTCTGATGCAGCAGGTACATAGAATCATTTTGGGAAGCCACTGGTTTAATCTAACTAGATTTGCTTTATAGTTCTTTCTACATTTTCATATTTTTTCACAGTGCAGCAAACTGTCTGAGCCAAAATTTTAAATGTTGGTTGTTATCCTCATGGCAATAGAATGCTATTGCTTAGTGAGAAATGTACTGTTGTGCGCCACATAACAACGTTTCAGTTAATGAGGAACCTCGTATACAACAGCGATCCCATAGATTAATACCACATAGCCTAGGTGTGTGGTAGGCCATACCATCTAGGTTTGTATAGGTACACTCTATGATGTTCACACAATGATGAAACCACCTAACAATGCGTTTCTCAGAACGTGTCCCCATCGTTAAGCAATGCATGACTGTAGAGTAAATGTAAGGAAGGGCCCACGACTGGAAGGAGGAGTGATTCTCAATCTTTATCCTAGAGAAGCAAGCATTTTAAAAAGTGCATATTCTAGGCTCTATTTCCAGAGATGATAATTTTTCAGAAATTGACATGGTAATTTGCAACTTTAATAAATATCCAGGGAATCCTGACGTAATATTTCTTTGAGAAACACTGGATTAGAGAATACTCAGTTTGCTTTGGGTGATTAAATTAAGACTGTTAGGAAGCACGCTCCATATATCATTAATATTTAGCACAGAGTTATGTGAAAAATAACAGTAATGTAATAACATTGCACTTTGGTTTTTACAATATCTATTGCCATGTCAATTCAGCCCACCTTTGCACATGTAATTACACACAGATAGACACATTTACTAACACTGATGCATGTATGTGTGTGAGGGAGGGAGAGAGAGAGAGAGAAGGAAAATGCCTGTATGAACTAAATATCAGGGTCTTTCTGTTTTATAAAATTAGACTATAACAGAATTTTTTCTTAAAAGATTTTTGTGGGGCCACCTGGTGGTGTAGTGGTTAAGTTCATGTGCTCTGCTTCAGTGGCTCTGGGTTCACGGGTTCAGATCCCAGGCACAGACCTACACACTGCTCATCGAGCAATGCTGCGACAGCACCCCACATACAAAACAGAGGAAGATGGGCACAGATGTTAGCTCAGCAACAATCTTCCTCACCAAAAAAGAAGGTTTTTGCAAGTTCGTTTGACTTGGTTAATCTCTCCACTCAATCACATCAGAGAGGAGTCCTTGAGAAGACTTGAAACCCAAACTCTTGGGAAAAAATAGCTCTTAGACTGATTTTCCTATCACCCTTTGAAAGAGCTTTAATACTGATTGCCAAAGGAAGGTGGGATAAAAATGGTAAAAGAGAACAGGCATGATTTAAAAAAAAGGCCCCCATTATGTTAAATAAATCATCTTGTCATCATGCAGAATAACTTGAAGTCACTGTAGAAGCCAGAGTCCTGCTTTGGGTCACTTTGTCTAGTGTGCAGTAGTCAAATAAAAGAAAATCACATTGCCTAATAATGGAATTATTACATATATATTTAAGTTTCTAGAGAAATTTCAATATTTTCTGGCTTTTTGCAATTTTTCTTAATCAAAAAAAATAGCTTGCTATTTTAAATGTGGCCAATATGGTTCGGTCTTTTACCATTGGATGATTATTGAGTAAGTGACCTAAGCAGGACCAGGGTGAGCTAGAAAGCACGAAACATGTATTGCTGTGTCTCCATCTTCTACTCTCCTCCAGAGACAGAGTTCCCTGCTTCCTTGCTCCTGCATCTCTGTACAAAGCTATGCGAGGAAACAGCTGATAATGCTGAATGCTCCAAATTACAAAGGCATGGCAGCCTTAAAATGTTATCATGCGAGGCCGGCCCCGTGGTGCAGTGGTTAAGTTCATACGTTCCGCTTCGGTGGCCCGGGGTTGGCTCGTTCAGATCCTGGGTGCAGACCTACACACCGCTTGTCAAGCCACCCTGTGGCAGGCGTCCCACATATAAAGTAGAGGAAGATGGGCAGAGATGTGAGCTCAGGGCCAGTCTTCCTCAGCAAAAAGAGGAGGATTGGCAGCAGATGTTAGCCCAGGGCTAATCTTCCTCAAAAAAAAAGTTATCATGCAAGGAGTGTTTATGTCGTTTTATTTAATATTTTTGTTAAAGTCAATGTCATCATTACATTGTAAATAAAAATGCATTGCTGAAGTACGTTATGATTTCATTTTCTTTTGTGTAAACTTTTAGTTTTCCTTGAAGTAACGGTTATTTTTGTTTTGTTTTGTTCTTTGTATCTGAATATATCCAGTAACTGACTCCCAAACTACCCTTCATAATTATAAATTTCCTCTTAAAAAGATTAAAAACCATCACATATACTATTTGGATGTGTTTTCTTTTTGAAAATATTCCTTCTGGTGTCCTCAATCCTTCTACTCAAACTTGGGATGCTGGTTCCCTAGACACAGTGCAAAGTTGTCATCTTGATCTCTTCAGTTTCCAGTTTTTTAGGAGACTCTTTCTTAGGTACAGTTCGAACCCTCCGTTTCTTAAAATATATGTTACTCTTTTAATTCATTGTCTCATTTTGGTGGAGAGCCTCTTTCAGTCGTGGCCTCAGAAAGGACGCAAAAGAGAAAATTTCAGATATCTAGCATGTCTGAAAAATGTCCTCAATCTACTCTTATAACTATTTGCTTTCTAGTGAAGTAGAGAATTCCAGGTTCAAAACAATTTCCCTCTAGTATTTCAGTGTTTTAAAGTAATCTATCCACTGTCTTCTAGATTCTGGTATGGCTTTTGGAGACACTCAATATCATTTTGATTCCAAATATTTGTAAGATGACCTATCGCCCCCTCCATCCCTCCCACTTTCTCTTTCTCCCTCTTTCTCTCATCAAACTTTTGCATTGATCAGATTCTTTTTGATTTGCCTTTTTAATACATCGATACATTTTCTGGACACTCATTGGGCCCATTCAATATGGAAATGCATGTTATTTCTTGAAAATTTTAAAAAATTATGTGTTTGATAACGTTTTCCCCTGCACTTTCTCCATGCTCTCTCTGGAATTTCTATCACTCAGATGCTGAACAACCAATATTTAATCTCTAAAAATCACTATTTTTTCACTTCTACTTTCCATTGCATGGCCTTTTTTTCTGCTCTTTGAGAGAGCATCTCAATTTTATTTCCAATTCTTTTATTTTTAATTTCTGCTATCATGCTTTAAGTATTTTTTCTTATCTTCTAAATTTTTATCATCTTCTTTCTTACGTCATAAGAATTATGTCTTCTGAAGAAATAAATCCTTCATTCTCCTAACTAGGGATTTTAAGCCTGACAGTTATGGGTAATTGTGGAAATGGCCTAGTGAATCTCACAGTTCAGTGCACTGAATTTCACTTAACACTCCGTTCGCCGTCTGTGACTGATACCCCAGAGTCCAGATTCCTTCTAGTTTAACTGTTGACAGAGTGAACTTTCTTCCGCTGGCACTGAGCAAGTGTAGTTGCCAGCTGTACCAGATGCAAAAAGGGACCAGGTAACAAACAGCATCTTATCCATTTGTTTAAGAAATCCTCTCCACCTGGACCTCCATTTATGGAGACCCCCATTGCCTCCTCTATCTGAGCCTCTCCGTGCTTGGGTCCTGTGACTCACCTCTCTTCTGTGTTTCCCTGATCACTCGTTTAGGGTTCAAACCTCCCTGGTCTTTTAAATCCCTGAACACACATCTCTCTGCTTTGCCACTCCCACAGATATATCGTAGTCATACCCCCTCTCATTCTCTTGGTCCTTGTAGTAATCTTAGTGAGTGCTGGGAGATAGCAAAGGTAGAAGCATGAACTCAATCCTCTGTGCTCAGTGGAATGCTCTGGTTTTTAAGTCTCTCTATTTTGGGATTTCAGACATAACTGAGCTGATAAAGGAAATATTTTACATTTCTTAAAATCACAGAAAACATGTGGATGCCTATTTTCTTCTGTTAATTAGGCACAAAGTCACATGCATTTGATTTCCATTTGAATAATATTTATAGACCTAGTGTGAATCTTTTATGAATTTATATAAATTTTGTACATGGCTATCTCTTGCTTATTTTAATATTTTTCTAATTTGTTGAAAATTTATTTTCAATTATATTGTCTAGTAAATGCTTTTAGTATTGGGGCTACAGAGACAAAATATTTGCCCATCATTTCTTTTAATTATATCTTCTAGTAATCATAAGAGCAGACTTAGGAAAATTAGTAGATATAGCAGAAGCAAAATATCATTATACAGCTATGAATTATTTGTTTGTCTACACGAAAGAAAAATTAATAAATACTGCAATTATGGAAAGAAGAAACAGCTGGTTCTGTAGCCTTTCCCTCTAGTCTGGGGGACATCTAAGAATTTGACCCTTAGTCAATTCCTCTTATGCCAAATATGGGTCATCTAAATGCATCACCTTTAGCAATAAAAAAGTAACATAGTTCATTCAAAACTTGCACCTGTTATCAAAGCTATGAAGGTTGAAGAGCTTGTTTCGTTGCTTCAGGGTCTTTCCTTGTTGCTTTTTCTGAAACAGCACTTACAATATCTAAGAATTAAAGGTCAGACTAATAGGGATAAATTACAAAGCAGTTACTTGAAAAGTGTAATGAGGAAGAGCAGAATCTATGAGAGTTTTGTCCAGGACCCTCAGGCCACTGTGCACTGGAAATGAGCCAGCAAGGTTCACTGGGGGAATTAAAGATATTGACCAATAACAACATTAGTGATATTAAATAAAATAACTAATTAGCAAAAACTAATAAGCAAGCAGAAACTCTAAAGTGCCTCCCTTTTTCAGGTCCCTTCCTAGACGATTCAGTGCAGGATGGCTCTTCCTGGACGTGAGTCTGTATAATGTCTTTCCTCTATTACCAGAATTCCCAGACAATTGAGTTTAAAGCCAAAGTTAGGGCCAGGATTTGGGTTTCATTAGGGTCAGTTGCAGTAACCCTATGAAAAGATGGGAAAAAATAAGTGAAAATTGTGTATTTATTCTTCTTAGTGTCTAACTTTTGTTCAGCTCAAATTAATTTCAGCTCCAGATAACTAACAGACAAAAAAAGCTACAGAAGCCTAATAAAGATAGAATTTCTCTGTCATATAAAAAGTTCTGCTGTGGGCAGTCCGGGGTTCGTGTGAGCATCATCAAGGAGATGGAGTTATTTCTATAAATCTGCTGCACTCTCCAGCTTGGAGTCTGTGCTCAAGTATACTGCATGCTACAAGAGAGCTCCTGGAGCTCTGTCCACCACATCTGAGTCCAGGAGGCAGGAAAGAGAATGAGTGGAAAGAGAAAGAGCCCTTCTCCCAACTAGGTAAACTCCATCAGACACCTTCTATGGGCTCCCTACGTCATACTGGCTCAAACTCTGTCTCAATAGCATATCCAGGTACAAGGGAGGATGGGAAGCACCGTGATTTAGCTGAGAAGATTGAGTACCCAGGCAATATTCAGGATCTGCTACTTCTTTAGTAGGAAATGGATATTGTGCAGCAACTCGCAATCTCAGAAAATGCTTGTTTTCCCCTCCAGCTTTTTCCCACTAATGCATAGAACTTGCTGATTCGATTGCTATGATGGCTGATACATAAACCTCCCTATCTTTGCTCTCTTATTTTCTGCTTCTTTGGCTTCCCTTTCCTGCCTTACTACCTCCATGCCCTTTCCGTTTCCTGCCTGACCATAACATAGAACCAACATGTCTTTCATATTCATTTCATTTGCTATAAGTAATTTTATGTTTATGTTAGTTCTGAAAGTGGTAAGACCAATCATTTTTTTTTTCTTCTAAGGAAATCAATAAATCAAATCATGTTGCCCCTAGTTTATACAATTGTATTACCCTTTTTTTCCCCATTTCAGTTGGGCTAGCTACAAAATAAAGAAAAACTCTAACTTTTTCTGAAGATATGGTAAGAAATACCTGGTATCTTCTCCTTCATGCTTTCAGCATAAATCTTCCAACCTCTGTGTTCATGGCTGAGTCTTCTTTGCTCTTTAAAAGCGTTAATTCTTGTTTGTGAATTCTAACACTCAATCATATGTTAAATAAAATACATCTTTTCACCCTTGTTTTGTATGAATGACTACACTAATGTACCAATTATATGCTACCAAAAATATCTTGCAATAATTGTAGGGAACGTGGAGCGATAATATATTATTTGCAATTTCATAGGGAAAAAAACACAAACTTTGTGTTATTTTCTTCACATAGTTAAAGATTAGCAGCTGGATAAAACACCTAGGAAATTATGTCGAGTCCCATCTATGCCTGGAGCTGTGCTTGTCAAACTATAATGTACGTGAAACTTACTTAGAGCCCTGATCAAATCTCAGATTCAAGGGCTTTATCCCTGAAGACTGATTCAGTAGATGTAATGTGGAGTCCAGGAAACTGCATTTTAAATCAGCACTCCAAGGTTCACACGCAGAATGTGCCCTGAGGAGAAGAGGGGGTGGGTGAGGCGACAGATCAAGAAGAGCTTTCCTCATGCTATCGGGGTTAAACCCAAATAAACAGCAGGACATGTAAAAGTCAGTATACCCCAGTTCAAGCTTTCTGTTTTTCAAGAGAACACACCTGAAAGGGAGAGTGACTAAAAAAGATGATAAAAGGACTTTCCAATTTTAAGATGAGACAAAAAGGGGAAGGTGATTTGCATTCAGAGGGAAATTGAAACACAATACTATGTAAAATGTCAGAGTTACATCCCATACAAAATTAGTCAGAGAGTGATTATATTTTGAAGCCAATTAAAACCCTAAAAGCAAATTATAATAAATATTGCTATCAAATAAGAACAACATAGTGATTAGGTTGGTGACATTGTCTTTCCTCGTCAGAAGACTATGCACTGATGTTTGTACTACGTAAAGGGAAGTGTAGTGCTTAAGAATTCTCCCTCTGGAGACAGTTCCAGTGCCTACAAGATATTTTATACAGACAATTTCTCTAAGCCTCAGCTGCGTCAACACTAAAATCAGAATGAAATTCTTTACTAACTCATGAGATCGTGATAGTTAAATACGACTATGCAAATAAATAACGCAGCACAGTCTACTGCCTGAGTGTCCACTATTGTTATGCATACAACACACTCTCTCATACCATCCAAAGGCCTGATTGAAAAATAAACGAGTGGACTCAATTCATTTTCCTAGTTTACAGCTACTGTGGACAAAAATATGAACAACAACAAAATGACACAGGCAAAGCACTGGCCTCCTTCCTGTTCCCCAGCGAGAACGCATTTGGGCCAGTGAAGCTGCTCACCCAGGACGTGTGGGGCTGCCATGTGTGCAGACTGAGGTGCCCTGGCTTCCCCCTGAAGCTCCAGGCCACCGAGGCCCCATGAACCCTGTGCAGGTCAACCCCAGGGTGGGCAGCGCTTCTGAAGGTGGTCAGCACCCAGCAACTGGTTGAGGTGCCCAAAGGGCCAATTCAGGTGTATGAGCGCGATGAGAAATTTCCGAGGAAGATGCACCACGTGCTGCTGGAGGTAGATGTGTAGGAGGGCGCTGCACGTCTGTTCCTCGGGAGTGCGGGATCCCCAATATGCTGCTACGGTGACGAGGTAACCGAGACTTACCTGCGCCGGACACCGTTTCATTCTGTGACCATGTGTATCTTTGTTGATGTGTATCCTGTTAGCTACTTTATTGTGAATCCCCAACCCTCGAACCAGTGACACACCAAACACAGTGTTCTCGAGCTCGATATTATTATCTTTTCTCTTTAGAGATCGAGACAAAACAAAACAAAAAAGATTAAATCTTATACTTCAGTATAATGAATTAGCTAGAACAAAATAAACAAACAGAATTTTGACTTAAAACACAGAAAACGGGGCGGCCCGTTGGCGCAGCGGTTAAGTGCGTACCTTCCGCTTCCGGGGCCTCGGGTTTGCCAGTTCAGATCCTGGATGCGGACATGGCACTTCTTGACACACCATGCTGTGGTGGGCGTCCCATATATAAAGTAGAGGAAGATGGGCACAGATGTTAGCTCAGGGCCAGTCTTCCTCAGCAAAAAGAGGAGGATTGGCGGCAGTTAGCTCAAGGCTAATCTTCCTCAAAAAAAAAAAAAAAAATTAAAAAAAAAAGCAGAAAACATAGGAGTTACTTATAAACAGTTAATATGGAAAAATTCTTCTCTGGGACAAAATAATGGGAAGGATTTACTGGTAGAGGTAAAAAGCTGAGCCAAGTGATGGCTGGTTATCCAACACAGATTTTAAGTTCAACTTTGAAATTACCTTAAGAAGAGGCAATCCTAATGTAAATTTAGACATTAATTAGAAGATGTACAGATCGTTTGAAATAGGATAAAACCTTCCTTGGAGAGTAACTACTCATAAAATTATAATTGACTTAAGAGCAGCACCAATTACAAATGCACTCCAGCTCAACCATAACTAAATACTTATAAGCAAAATCACCTCTTAATACCGTATTAGATTAATCTATATATACAGAGGAAAATTAATATAAAAATATTTTTTGCATAATCCCTTACCAAAATGGATCGGGCATTGATAGAGAATAGAAAGAAAAAAATAAAAAATAAAATTTAAATACTAGTTAGTTTAATTTACCGTTAACCTAAAAAATAAATGCAGTAAGGGAAGATTAAAAGAAATTAAAGTAACTTAATAAACATTCAATCTTTCCTCTATTTACTAAAAGAACCCATAAAACATAAATCTATTAATTGAATGTGAAAACTGGTTATCTAAGTAACTGAGGGAAGCACAAGCTGAAGTAATTATTCTGGTTGAGGTGATCTCAGAGCATAGAAAACCACCAAATGATCACATCTAGACTAATCACTCAATACATACCAATCCATAATACATAATAATACATACCATTATTAATTGACTCGAATTTCTATTAATAGAACAGATTTATCAAGTGCAAACAATAAAATCCTATTCGTAGAGGTCAAATTGATGTTAAAGTTTATGGTTTTATCGTTGTATCCAGACATCTAAAGATGTAGCTTCTATTAAAAAGGTTCCTTTGTTCCATCATTAAAATTCTGTGTGACCCAAGTTCAGATCGGAGCAGTTCCATTTGGTTTCTCTTTATACAAAAATGTCTCACAGTATTAAAGAATTTGAGAAATAAGGTCCATTCCACAAAAGGGCTTGATATAATAGACAGTTGTCTAAAAATAATAAATTGTTAAAATCTCTAAGAATTGGCCTCCTTGATGTGATAAAATCCAATATAATGTAAATTTAGAATTTTGTTTTCAGGGTTCGACTTTTTCATTTTAACAAGCATATTCCATATTAATTTGCAGTTACTAATTTCCTCTATCCTATTAGCGTTTGCCTTCTTAATGCTTAAATAAAACATTTTGGTCGCATTCAATTTCAAAAAGAACTATACAGCATAGGCCAAGATAGACTTCAACCAACTGCAGATGCCATAAAATGATATATCAAAAAACAACTTTGACTTCTAATTTCATCAATTCTGATATAGATTATTCCACCTGTTATCATCCTGGCCTCGCATAAACAATCTGAATGTCCACACTAAGATGATATCTACTAATAGAATTAAACCTCGAACTACCATTTGTCTGTATGATGCTTAGTCATGTAGTCAGTTAAGCTACTAGTGTGCCCTGATAGGAGCCCTATGAGCATAACACAAATTCCACATGAGGTCACATTGGCAATTATTCTATCTGCAATAATAATTACATATATATGCACATGCATTAACATTAACAACTATCTTCTCTAAATTCCTGGCTTTGATGTACTTCTAACTTTTGGGGAGAGAGGCAGGAGAAACCCAGACAAGGTTTTATTTAGCTGCTTCTTGGACTTTGCAATACAGGATATATGTTAAACCTCCCAACGTAGTAAAATAAAGACTCATCCTCTGCCCTTGTATTTGCTGTATAAAGGTTATTCTTAGCCATTTTACATAGATTTATCTACTCTTGACTATTCTCAGCAAATCATAAAGCGGTCACTGCTCTATATTGAGTACTTGGTTTTTAAACTAGAGTAGAATCGTGTAGACAGCTAATAGTAGAGACGGCTAATTCAGGCCGATCTTAATCAATGCGGGTTTTCATTAGGAGATGCTTAGATTTATAATTGCCCATGTCTTAGTAAAAATTTTCTTTATAGTAATGCCGTCATGATTGGAGGTTTTTGAAACTCGTTAACATCGTTAATGATAGATGTATCAGATATAGCATTCTAATAAATAAATAAGCTTTTGATTATTACCCCCACGATGCCTTTTACTACAGAAATCCTTTTACTGCAGAAATCAAAGCAAGAATAGAGTGAACAACATGCTCCTCATGGGCTGGCAGTCTAACGCCTGCGGGATGATAGATGGAACTGTCTTCTCCCCTCATGTAGGAGGGGTCTCATCAGCTTTAGGTGCCATTAATTTTATTACTGCAACTAATTGACAAAACACCACCTTTTACATCACAATACCAGACACCACTTCTTGGATTTGTAATAATTACTGCAGTTTTATTATTTTTAACACTTTCTACAACTGCAAAAGAGATTACTGTTAACAAAATGGAATCTAAGCATTCCCTTTTTGATCCAGCAGGAGGTGGAGACATTAACTTAATATTAACATTTATTCTGAGTGATTGGACATCCTGAAGTACAGATTCTTTGGAATAATTTTACATATTGTAACGTACTGCTCAGGAAAAAAAATTCTTTAGTTGCATAAAAATAGTCTGAGAAGCACTCTAAATTGGAATTTTAGCATTTATTATATACCACATCATAAATTGTACCCTAAGTATTGAAGTAGATATACAAGCATATCTTATTTCTGCTACTGTAGTTATTACTATAGTTATTACTACCCTAACAGAGGTAAAAGTCTTTGACTGACTAGCTATGTTACACAAATGAAGAAATAGAACCAGCCCTGATGGCTTAGTGGTTAAAGTTTGGCGTGCACTGCTTCGGCGGCCCAGGTTCACTTCCTGGTCATGGAATCACACCAGCCGTCTGTCAGCAGCCATGCTGTGGTGGTGGCTCACATAGAAGAACTATAATGACTTATAACTAGGATATACAACTATCTACTGGGGGTCTGGGGAGAGAAAAACAAAAAAGAGTAAGATTGGCAACTGCTGTTAGTGCAGGGTGAATCCTCCCCTGCAAAAAATAAAAGAGAAAGAATGGGGGCTGGCCCCATGGCCTAGTGGTTAAGTTCGCCCACTCTGCTGCAGGCGGCCCAGTGTTTCGTTGGTTCGAATCCTGGGCGCGGACACGGCACTGCTCATGAAACCACGCTGAGGCAGCGTCCCACATGCCACAACTAGAAGGACCCACAACGAAGAATATACAACTATGTACCAGTGGGCTTTGGGGAGAAAAAGGAAAAAATAAAATCTTTAAAAAAAAAAAAAAAGAGAGAGAATGAAGTAATAAATGATCAACAGCTACACTCTGAGCCGTAGACTTTATTTTCCTACTTATTGTGACAGGTTAACAGGAATTATCTAATTCGTGATTATCTATTTTTGTATAAGATACATATTTCTATCATCTCTCCCTGCAGAAGCAGCATTCACTATTATATGAGGCGCTGTTTACAGATTCCCATTATTTTCAAGATATATGCTACACCCTATATGAGGCAAAGCCCAACAACTATTTGTAGGCATTAACTCTCTTTCTCCAACATTTTCTTGGCCTTTCTGTTTTACAGTGATGATATTCAGCCAATACAGATGCTAACACAAGATGAAATACAGTCGACCCTTTGGATCTGCAGGTTCCGTATTCACAGATTCACCCAACCTCAGATCAAAAGACCTACAATTCTTGTACTGAACACGCACAGACTTTTTTCTCTAGTCAATTCCCTAAACAATACCATATAATAACTATTTATGTAGTATTTACATTGTGTTAGGTATTATAAGTAATTTAGAGATGGTTTAAAGTATACGGAAGGATGTGCATAGGTTACACGAAAATGCTACGCCACCCTTATAAGGGACTTAAGCAGCCTCAGATTTTGGTATCCTGGGAAGGGGGGGGGGTTCCTGGAACCAATCCCCCTCACATACTGAGGGACAACTCTACTCTCTCATCTATGGAATCATTAGTTCACTAATAGCAGTGATAATAAAATATTAATAATCTGACAGAGTTTTACATCAAAACAAAACAGCTCTAGAGCTTACTACAACAAATATATCACGTGACTTCACAGAGGCTTTCCAACACATCACGCTTTCAAATAACCCACTACATAAAACCATAACTATCAAGAAAAGAAAGAATCAAACCCATTCTAGTTGATTTCAAGACGACATCTTTATGAACAAGACATAACCTTTATGAACCTTTCTTAGCAATTAAGATATTGATAAAATTAAATACTAACTTTATCAAAGGTAATTTATAGATTAAATTTATTTATGTGCCTTAGCATATCCATTCCCACTAGGTTTTCAAGGTGTCTATTTTCCATTATAGAATAATGTTTCCAATTCCACATCTTGTAATAGAATTTATAATTAGCTCTTTAGTATTATGTAGGTTAAATTAATTAAGCAAGGAGGCCATTAGATTGACGTGGCTCTGATGCTGTGGCAGCCTACATAAGCGAATCAAAATCTAAGCCCATAAAGGCCTCAAGGTTGAGAAATCAAAATGCTAAGGACAATCAATCACAGCCACCCAGGCTTGCCCAAATAAGGCATCCCTTGAGCTGGAGCCATCAATCATTTCCTCACTTTGCTTCTGCCTTTTCTGTAGAAAAGTCTCTCCCTGTGCTCTTGTTTTTGGAGCACTTTCAGTTTGGTACTGCCCAATTCAAATTGATTTTTGTTCAAATAAACTCAACATTTCTGATATGCCTCAGTTTATCTATTAACATATACATCTAATATTAACTTTAAAATTAACCAGCAAAAGCACAACAGATGCTTAAGAATTAGAAATGTCATAAGCCATCTTACCCTTACTTATCTTAATTCTTACTGTTCTTCCATTATTATGTATTATTTAATTACTGGGGAAAAGCAACAGCTTGTTCCTAACTGTAAAAACAGTAGGATGCCATTGATTGCATTTATGATTATATAGACTATAAGGTCTTAACTCTGATTCAGACTTATAACTCAGAGAATTTTACCTCCTAGAAATTGATAGTCAGGTAGTAATCCTCATATAACTGCCAGTCTAAACACTAGCCTCATCGGAAAATGTGGTCCAGGGGCCAGTCCTTGACCTAGTGGTTAAGTTCTCATGCTCTGCTTCGGTGGCCCAGGGTTCACCGGTTCAGATCCTGGATGCGGACTTAGCACCACTCATCAAGCCATACTGTCGTGGCATCCCACATAGAACTAGAAGGACTTATAGCTAGGACATACAACTATGTACTGGGGCTTTGGGGAGAAAAAGGGAAAATGTAGTCTATCCATGAACATTCCTTCTTTAGATTTAAAAATAGTTGCTACTCCAGGGTAAGTAAAATGAGAAGCCATAACATCCACTAGACATGGCCTTGATTATAATCAGTGGTCTGAAATTTTATGGCTGAGACCATAATTTCATTGACATTGTGCTTGGGACAGTACCTTTAGAGTATTTTGAAAATTGATCCACATCAATACTGTAAATCCATTGGGGAGCTAAATTACCATTAACATTTTAAGTTAAAGATTGAGAACTTAAATCCCTTGCTGATGGCATGCCACAGTTAGATGCAACACCATAAACCATTACTATCCTATAAATAATCCAAACTGATATTTTTCAATGGAAATTTTCTGTTATATTTTTGAACTGTCACCCTCACTCAAAACAACTGAAATGCCAAAACTGGGTAGCCAAGTGAATGATCATTTTTATTCACCTTTTTCATCACCCAGCAATAGTAGTAGGATTACTTAGTGTAAACCTCACACGTTTACCCCAGCCATTCAACTCACAATAAACCTAGGAATAACCATCTCCTTATGAGAAGGAACAATTATTACTGGCTTTCACCATAAAGCTGAAGCCTCACTAATTTATTTTCTATCTCAAACAACACCTATTATATTTACGCCTACTTTTATAATTATCCTAACTCCTGGATTATTCCATTAACCAATAGTCTTAGCAACGTGATTTACAGCAAATATTATAGCTTGTCACGTGCTGATCACCTAGCTGGACGAGGTGCATTTGCCTATCAGTAGCCGCGATCACATTTATCACTCTAGTACTTCTGACAGTTTTAGAGTTCGCAGTTGCCCTAATTCAATCATATGTCTTCACCCCTTTAGGAAGCCTGTGTTTTCAGATAATATCTAATGACTTGCCACATACACGCTTACCATATAGTAAAGTTAAGCCCCTGCCCACTAACAGGGGCCTTATCTGCATGATTAAAGATTCTATTTTAAATCATCAACCCTATTAATACTCAGACTATTACACAATATACTAACAGTATGCTAATAATGAAGGGATAGTGTCTAAGAGAATACTTTCAAAGGTCCCCATATATTAGTTGTACAAAAAGAACTTTAGTATGAAATAATCCTTTTCAGTGTATTAGATATATTCTTACTGCAGGATATTTTTGAGCTTTTAATCACTTGATTGTAACCCCTGCACTAGAATTTGACAGAGTCTGACCATTACCATGAATTAAACTATTAACCTGCTAAACCCGTTAGTAGTATCATTTCTTAATATTTCTATCTTTCTAGATGCTGGAGTATCTATCACCTGAGTCCCAAGGCTAAAGGAAATAAATTTAAAAATACGTATTACAAACACTATTTATCAACCTCATCATAGATGTTTATATTAGAATTATTATGAAACATGATACACTAATTCTGATGACATCTATAACTCAAAATTACTTACAAAAAATGAATTTCACGGATGGCCTGTAATTACTGGTAAAACATTCCCCAATTATATGCTTTATATGCCAAATAAAATTTTACTTCACATCTGATCTCTTCAATTTTGACATTGACTCTAATGCTGACCCTTTTAATTGTCATCTGTTTCTTTATATAACAACATTTTGATACTGATCCTGTTCTTCTTGTACTAACTAGTATAACTAACTATGAGTCTCTTAGTTTTGCTATAACCCCAATGAAGAACGATCAATCTATTGGTGCCAAGACTAACATTATTAGCTTCTCTATTAGTAATTTCTCATTCTGATGGCTACAATTACTACCTATATTCCCAAAAGTCAAGTCCATATGAACTTGGATTTGAAAATCTCGAACTGTCTACATAGAATTTACAACAAAATCCTTCCTAGTGTCAAATTGTCACTGTTTGACACCAAAATTTTATTCTCACTAACACTACCTTGGACTTCTCAGGATATCAACTTATAAATGAAGTAAATAAATGAAATAAATCAAATAAAAATAAATAAAAAGTCATTCTTATTATATCATGATTCATAGACTTAGCCTACACATGAGTTCAAAAAAGACTTACATGAGTAAAATTAGGTAGTTTAACACCAAGACAAATAAGTCTGACATCTTAGATTTGGGGTTATACCATAATTACCTAATACCTCTCTCAGAATAAGATTCTCACTAGCATTTGTAATAGCCTTCTAAGTCTTTTAATACATCCCATATAATAACTTCACTACAATGTTTAGTGGCAATAACATCCTTTTTATGAATTATAATGCTTTGTTAGAACTAATGTTAACCTAACCTCAAGCATCCCATTTTATATGTGCACCCCAGAAAGCTGCTGGAGGCTTACTTAGCATTGCTTCTAAGAGTAGCAGGTATACGTGGGGATTTTTTGTTGTCATTGTTTTGCTGAGGAAGATTCGCCCTGAGCTAACATTTGTGGCCAATCTTCCTCTATTTTGTTTGTGGGGCGCTACCTCAGCATGGCCACCGAAGAGTCGTGCACGTCCACAGCGGAGAACCGAACTTGGGCTGCCGAAGTAGAGGCTGCCAAACTCAACCAGTAGGCCATGAGGCTGGCTCATATGTATGTTTTTATGTCAAAATTTTCAATCCATATCAACTTTAGAAATTACTTTCCTGGGGCTGGCCCCACAGGCAACTGGTTAAAGTTCTCCATGCTCTGCTTTGGTGGCCTGGGTTCACGGGTTTGGATCCCAGGTGCGGACCTACATACCACTCATCAGCCATGTTGTGGAGGCATCCCACATGCAAAGCTGAGGAAGACTGGTGCAGGTGTTGGCTCAGGGCTACTCTTCCTCAAACACATAGACAAAATTACTTTCCCATCTCAAATATTGGGCTCCAAAACAAATAAACTCTGAAACAACTATCTCCTAAACCTTCATTAGTTAATAAATTTATTGCGTAAAGGATAATTTATATAATAACATATATAATAATTGTATAAGTTTAATGTTCCTATTGAACTATTTTTCAACTCACTTTCTACACCCTCACCAGTGGGTGCAAGATGATTATCACCATTAATGCTAGTTGTTAGTCAATTTCACCTATCTAAAGTGCCTGAAATCCCCAAATAATGCTACATTTCAAAATTTATTTTAGTACAAATAATTTTAACCAAACATTCACTAAGATAAAATGTATCCTGTTCTATAAGTTATTTGAAGCAATATTAATTCCAGTGCTGTCATTTGATAGGGAAATGCTACTTTTCATTCTAGATAGTAATAGGATCCTTTCCACTTTCAGTAGCACTGATTTATATGCATCACCACAGAATCACTAAATATACTTGTAACATACTGCTGTACTCCCAACTAATCCCCCATAAGCAATCTGATAAATTACTGTGACTACCATGCACAGTGACATTATATTTAAAACTACCCCTATAGAGATTAGATCTTTGACTACCAAAGTGTACATCAAAGCACAAATTGCATTAATGACAAAATGCGTTTCTAGAGACAGGACCCACATTAGGGTTTTCATAACACCGTGCTTGAATATGCTTTAGAAAATGTCTCCCACAATGAAAATGTCATAAATCATTTAAATACTGATTAAGTTAAAATGTACTAGATAGCTTACATGATCTATTTGATTTGTAAAACATTTCTTTTGAATTCCTATCTTTCTACATTCTAATTAATCACTGAAATTAGTAGATACATACTATCCTTCCCTCATCTCAACAATATTCCAACTGGCTATGCTCCCTGGACCTACTTACAAAGGAAATTGTCAGTATTATGGTAGAAAGATCAAATTTCCCATACCAGTCTTCATTCTGTGAGTAAGAAAATCTAAACAGGTGGTTGTTACCAAATTCAGCAATTTAAATTATTAAATAAGACTATTGTTCTTTTAGACTCAGCTCCTGCTTGATTTCAGTGCAGTAGGATTCTGGTCTCTGCTGTGGGAATGCAAGTGTCAATAAGTAACATGGATCCATGCTTTAAATAAAGAGCTTGATTTTCTCACCCAAGCATCCCTGGTATCCTGCACGCTTACACATGTCTGAAGAGCAAAAATAAAAAGAATCCTTCTTGTTTAAGCTTTTTCCTTTTATGATTTTCCAGGTGTACCTAATCAAGTAATTATCATGCAGGCAAAAATCTCCAGTGAATACATTGACTCAAAATAGGAAAGAACGTTTTCCTCATGATAATGATCCTAATCCTGTTCTAAACAAATGGTCATAATTATGAATTAGGGATAAAGTGAAGAACAAGAGAGTGCATTATAATGCAAGTGCTCAATGTGGCTGTCAGAGAGGATTTGCACTTGCTGAAGATAATGGACATTCTACATGCAAGATGGTAAAGTGTTTTTCACAAAAACTGTTATTATGCTTTCTCATATAATGTTGGTACTTATTCATCTTTGAAATAACAATGAAACCTAACTGAGGGCTGTAAAGTAAATAACTAGCTGATGGTCACATATCTCTCTTGCTAAGGCAGGTCTTTATCCGTCTGCCCACTGTAAAACTCTTGCATTTTGATTTGATCAAATGTTCTACTTTTATGCCCATGTTCCTTACATAGAAAAATCATAGGCTACTCTTATCCTTCTTTTTAATCCTTCCCAATTCTTTACTACTGGCATTGTCTAAATTACATTAAAAGAATTAACATTAATAAGTAAATATATTCAAAATATTAGCATGTGCATACTATTTATTGATGAACAGAATTTCTGGGAAACCTCAAACTTAAATTTCCACACATCTTATTTACAAACAAAATCATTGACATGCAAAACTTTAGTGCAAGTTTGCTTTTCTGTTCTGAGCTGGAGGCGTCCGGTACTTCCTTCTCCAGTGCTAGATCCTGCTTCATTGTGGCATGCTGTTACTTTCTTTCTCCACTGGTTTTCTGCACCCACAGTACATACCTAATGTTGGAGATGGATAGGAAAATCTTAACACACTAGCGGCTGTGGAAACGGCTACTCTTCTCCTTAGAGCTAATAAAATCCTTCTTGTTTTCTCCTATTATTTTCTTCTAACAGAGAAAAACAAACAATAATATCAAAATAATACATACCAATCAACAAGATCTTAAGTCCATGAGTAAGAGCATGTACGCGATGTGACAATTACATACACATTAGAAGGAAGGATGTGGTAGAGCTTGGCTGCAGCAACTCAGGTCCACTTCCCAGCAGGGAGGTCAGGAGCTCCTCTCGAGTAACAACCAGCCAGGCCTTGTTTTTAACACATGTATAGTATATGAACATTGTAATCATGTTATCCATATATATTTACTTTTTTCCTTTAAGTCATAACATGAAAGCATGCTAACTTCTCCAATTGAAATTGTTCCACCAATTAATACTAACTTTAAAGATCTTTTTCTGTATAGCTGTCAATTCTATAAACTCTTACAACTCTGTAATTATTTCTATTATATGTTGTTGTGAAGAGATCAGATGAAGAAGGAACAATATGAACTGAAGACAAGCAGCTATTGTGACAGGTAGAAAATGGGAGAGTATATTGTGTGACTGGAAGCCAAATGGAGAAAATATTTTAAGGAGGAGGGTATGATTGGTTGTGTGAAATGCTGTTAAGTCACGTTCGAAGAGGACTTAGAACTGACCTTTGGACGTAGCAATATGACGGTTATTACTGCCCTTTACAAAAGCTGTTTCAATGGAACCATGAGATAAAAGCTCAAATGAAGTTGATTCAAGAGAGAATGGGAGGGGAGGAATTGGAGACTACAAGTATACACAACTCTTTTGAGGAGCTTTCTTAAAGGGGAAAGAGAAATGAGCAATACTTGGAGATGAATGTGAGGTCAAGGAAAAACACAAAGCGGGACAATTAGGCTGATGGGAATGATGCTCCCCCCAAAAAAGAAAAACTTGAAAATTGAGGAAAGAAAGGAAACAGTTGCTAGAGAAATTCCTGTGAGTAAGAGAAGATGTATTCTAGTGCATGAGGGGAAGGGTTGATAGTAGCTAAAAACACAGACAATTTTTCCCTAATAACAGAAGAGAGGGAGAGCATGGGGTAGAGACGCGGGAAAGTTAATTTAATCTTATAGAAGTGAATCTGATTCCTAAAGAGCTAAGAGGCAAGCTCGTCACTTGCCAGTGAGAGTAGAGGAGGAGGCTTAGAGATTTGAGGAGACTGAAGACAGAAAATGATAGTTTGAGAGACAGAAGAGAAAACGGACTAAGAAAATGTGGTGTGACTATCATTCTATTCTGTTATTTGTTTTGTTTTCCTCACTTCTAATATCTAAGTGAGAAGAGGTCAATTTTACCAAGATTGATATTTGAAAGGAAAATTTAAAACAGAAGAAGACAAGCAAAGAAAAAGTACTTTCAGCGTGTTCTACTGTTATCTCCTTCATGTGTCTCTGAACATCATCTGAATTCTCCCTGAGGTTCTGTAGGGCAGGATGTTGCGGATTTTGATTATCAGTTCAAATGGCAGAAAAAATTATTAAAGGAGCTAATAATGTGGGCAGTCACAGCTGGGAAATATGTTTCTACTTTCTCTCTAATTCTGCCTCGAGATAGTTTTAAGTTTAACAGTTGTGGAAGTCAGCCCACAAGATGGACTCCAATGATTATTGCTTCCTTGTAGTCACATTTTTGTCTAGTTTCTTCCCACATTGAATCAGGACTGGTCTGCATGACCAACAGATATGGTGCAAGTGAGATTGCCAAGGCTAGACCATAAAAGGTATTGCAACTTCTGCTTTAGTTTTTTGGATTGCTTACTCTAGTGGAAACCCATCATGATGTGAGGACATTCAGGCAGCTCTGTAGAGAGGCCCACGTGAAAAGGACCTGAAGTCTCTTGGTGGTAGCCAGCACCACCAAGCCAGTTTTGCAACAGCATCAAGTAAAAGTGGATCCTTCGGCTCTAACGAAACTTTCGGGTGGCTGCAGCCTTAGCCAATATCTGGCTGCAACCTCAGCAGACACCCTGAGCCCAAACTTCCCAGCCAAATCACTTTCAAATTCCTGACCCAGAGAAACTGTGAAAGCTCTCAAATGATTATAGTTGGATTAAGATTAAGACACTAAGATTTGGAAGATTTGTTACTAAGCACTAGATAACTAATAAAAGAGAATTGACCTCGTTGAAGACATATGTAACCTGGTGCAATTTCACGGTTAAAGAAAAGTTCTGTAGCTCACTGATTTTCTCTTTTCTTCTGCATGCATTGCTGCAGTCTGTTAGAATTTGGCTCCAGATAAATTGGAATCTCTTTCTCTTAAAGTCTCACAGTATTTTTCCCCCACCTCATGTTTACTTTTTTGGCTTACTCTAGATAAACAGAGTGGTCTTAATTGCCTTAACATGAATTCTTGACTTAAAAATGCATTAAAAATGCCATGCTGGTATATATGCAAATATACCAAAAAAGAATATAAAGGTAAAGAATATGAAATATTCATCATCTAAACATGATCTATCATTACTTTGGAAAATCAGAAATAGGGAGAAGATAAAATACAAATATATTGAAAAATGGCAAGTTGTATCAGCAATATGCAAACGGGGACACAAAAAAGGTCACTTCAGACTGACTGGAAGTCTAAGGATGTCAAATAAATGGAGTGAACTTGTGAAATAATGTTCGTCCCCAATTGCTGATATACCCCAGGGGGATCATCTGCTGAACAGAGGTAGGTCAGAAAAAGAAAGAAAAGTTATTACATAAACTGAAACAATTATTAAAGCAAAACACAAAATGATGATATAGCACTATTTTCAAGAAATACAAGAAATATTTTTCAGTCCTTGGAGAGTTTCATCTTGTCAATATTTCAGGATTAATTATCTTGACATCCTTGCCATCTCCTCCTATTTTTTTATTTTTTTCTGAATAATCTTCATTCAATCAAAAAATACTCATTGAGAACCTACTATATGCCATGTACTATTGTAAGCACTGGGGATAGAACAGCGGAAAAGAAAGACAAAGCCACTTCCTTCATGGAGCATAAAACTAGTAGAGGACAAAGGCAATAAACAAACATATTATTACATCAGATAGTATTAAGCGCCACGTAGAAAAATAAGGTAAGGTGATACAAAGTGGAGATGGACGGTCTATTTAAGAGACCTAGTCAAAGTCTAACAGAGTCGGTTACAGTTAAATATAAAATACGCATAAATTTGATCCTCAACACCTGAGTGCATGAACTTTCCTCTCCGTGTTCCAATTTGAGCTCAGTTTGGCTTTGAGGACTCCCTTATCTCTGCCCTCTTCTCGAATGTTTCATGAGAAATTCAATCAGTCATTTCACAGGAGACCTTTTCCTTCCATACAGTAGTTCAGAACTGCATACTTACTAACTTCACAGAGCTTGAGGACCGACCACAGGTCTGTACATCACGGTCCCCGCAAAGACGTCCCTTGTCCAAGGCTGCATGGGCCATTCAAAGGCATACAGTGCTGATGCTCTGGACCAGCCACCGGCTTTCTCATTGCTGTGATTCTATCACTTATACTTCAGTCCCCCGTAATCCAAATGCTCCCTTAAGTGCACCTACCACCTCTGGGTCAGTGTAGAAGAGGGAATTTCATGTCTGTCTTAAACCTCAAAGCATCCAATTTACAAGACTTCGGGAATCCATATGTCCTCAGAGTCACCTCTCTCTTTTTTTCAAAACCTAGAATCCAACCAATCTCAGACAGTCCAGGCTTTATCTCCCTAAGCCTCTTATTTATTTCAAGAGAATGAGAGAAATGAAGAATCGCTAGAGAAAAAGAGGCAAAGAATGCTTGTCATTCTTTCCTGATAAGCCCACAGGAAGTCACCACGGCAAATGTCTCCACCAGGTTATCTGCCACAGACAGTGAGATGAAGAGGGATTACATCTGCGTCCTCCGTTTTTTATGGAGTTACACTTGTCACAATTGAGGATTTGACCACCAGACGCTTAGTGTATTTGCTGCAAGACAGAGTAGGCTGGAGGAAGACCGGGACGCGGCACTGGGCTTACAAAATCCGTGTCAAGGAAAGTCAATCTGGGTTGGCACAGCGTGTAGTAAGAGGTATAGAAATGTTTGCGCTTCCTTAAGGTCAATATTTGCAAATGGGCAATGAAATGAAGTATCAAAGAGTCTCAATGTTATGAGTCAGTAGAGAGAAGTAGGGAAAGGATGGATGCCCAGACAGCCAAACAGATGCTCTCTTTAGGGATGCTCCAAGAGAACAATGACCGGGGTACTGGACCTGGGATCAGGGCAAGACCTCTTAGCTAAGGGAAAGAAATTGACAAGAACAAGACTATGGATTTCTAAACAGGTTCTTGGCAAAGAAGGTTTTTAAAAATGAAACAAGCAAATAAATATAGATTGTTTTATGTAGAGTTCAAGATGGCTGATAGTCAGGGCTTAGACACTTCTGACAAGGTGGGTAAAGGCAAAACACTGTCTCATAACACGGGTTGAGAACACCCTTTAGAGGAGAAACCTATGAACCCCAGGTTATCAAGTGCAGACACACTCCACTGTCCTCCCCTCATGCCACAGAGAAACAGAGGGGGACTAGATGAGGCTGGAGGTGGTACCATGTAGCGTTGCTCCAGGGCACGACTGCGTCCTCTGTTCCATACCTTCTTATAGCGCAAGTTTGTGAATAGTCTTGGAAGAGAGAGAAAAGGAAAGGACCCAGGCACTAGAGTTTACATATAAATACCATTGCAAGGGGTTGTCTGAGAAATTGTATTTAAGCTACTAAACTAGTGTTCCTCAACCATTTTTTTTCATTTTGCCCCTCCCCAGGGAAACTTGTATAGACATTTTACTACTAACACCCCTGATGAAATTCTAACACTACAGACGCACTGTTTCTCTTTACATATTACGTGTATGTCTGTGCTTTATACTTAAAAAGAACAAGGTTTTTTTCACCACCCGCCTCTCAAGAGCAATTTTCACCCCCTCAGGGAGGATAGCACCACCTTTGAGAATGCACGTGCTAGAGAAAGGCAGGGAGTCTCACCTGCCTGGAGGAAAGTGTGGGGGCGATTCCTCCCATTAAGGAAAAGCGTCATTGCTTGTGGTCCACCTACAGTGAGCCGAGCTGAGCTTCCAGGATCATGCATACGATAATCCTGCTTTTCTTTCTCTATTAAGTACTTACCAAATAAATGAATGAATAAAACACTCAGTCTTAAAAATTTAGAAATAAAAGCCAAATTGCTGATTCTGTGTTATACGGGTTGGTGCTCTTATCGCCTGTCTAGTAGTAGCCACAAAATATTTTAACAACTGCTCTTAAGTTGCTGATGTTGCAATTCCTAATTAAGTTAAACAAACCTACCCTGTGACACAGCAATTCTATTTTTAAGTATATTTTCAAGAGAATTTGTCCTGTACAAGAGCGTTCAAAACCAGTTCTGTGCAAGGCAGCCCCAAACTGGAAACAGCCCAAATATCTGTTAATAGCAGAATTGATGGATATTGTAGTACATTCATGGACTAGAAGACTACTCACCCATTAATAAAAATCAACTATTAATGAGCATAAACATATAGATAAATGTCAAAAACACACAAACAAAAGATCCATGATGTATGATGTATGTATGAAGTATTTGTAGTGTGTGACGTACGATTCCATTTATATGACGCTCAAGCCCAGGCAACAGTAATCGATGTGATAAAAATCAGAATAGTGATGGCCTGGGGCAGGGGTTGGGTTGGTAGAAAAGGGCCATGAGGAACCTATATTAGGTAATGAAAATATTCTATATCTTGATGTCAACATTTTTGAAGTTGTGAATTTAAGATTTGTGCACTTTGTTGTATATAAATTGTACCTCATGGATGAAAAGATACTGCTACCAAAGTGATGTTGTCAGCAAGTGTCATGGCAGTTTTCATGGTAAAATCCATTTTTAGTTAGAAAGTCACTTTTTCTGCCAGGAGGAAAATACTCTATAATAGCTGTTGCTGCAGCAGAGCAGAGGCTGCCGCTAGAACAGGCCAGGGTGCTCCAGAAAAAGAGAAAGCTGGCAAGCCAAGCAGACTCACAAAAAACACTCCGCATTAACAAGCAGAGAAGGCACCTGCTTTGTGCACAACATAAGGGGATCAGTCAAACCACCCCAAAGGCTGCACACAAAGTGAACTTCGAAAATTTAGAGTCTGCATAAAAGGACTTTGTGAAATCACAATTGAGGTCATGAAACAAGGAAACAATATCCCAACAGAAAATAACAAGTGATCAGATCCCAGAGGACGCAGAAAAAGGCCAGTTCAATGGATGCAGCACAAGAAAAATCCTCCAGAGCAAGGATTAAGACTGAACCTAGTAGATTAAGGAGAATCACTGTTTCCTTAACAACAAAGAGCTGTGAACTCATGAATAAATTTATGCCCATGTAAATAAAACCATACAAGACATGAATTTTACATAATAAAGCAATCCTCTTCTTCATATTATTTTGAATGGGTTCACTCAGCTTCAATGAATATTTTTAATAATGTACACAATGAAAGAACCTCTCTAGTCATTGTTACAGAGTTACCTGGACTGAGTGTATCCTACTTGTTAATTCTATCTGGTTGTGCTGAAGATTATCCTTTATTTTTTTAATTTTTTTCAAGGAAGATTAGCCCTGAGCTAACATCTGTGCCCATCTTCCTCTACTTTATATGTGGGACACCTACCACAGCATGGCATGCCAAGTGGCGCCATGTCCGCACCCGGGATCCGAACTGGTGAACCCTGGACTGCTGAGAAGCAGAACATGTGCACTTAACCACTGCGCCACCGGGCCAGCCCCAGGTTGTCTTGAAGATTATCCTTTAAATCATAAAATATTGTATTTCCTCCCTGAGGTCCATACAGGCCTGAGAATTAGAGCAGGATTGAATCAAAAGGCAGGAATGTAGACCGAGAAGAGAGGAGCATGACGTTTGTGGGACTGACTGATAGTTTACCCAAGCCTTGGTCAGCCCTACAGCTGACTCATAAGATATTAACAGCAAAATCAGATTCAGGCTAGAATGTGCTTTGTTAGCCTGTTATAAATGGAAATAAAAGAGGATGGAGAAAGAGACACACAGTTTATTTTTGAATCACGTTAAACTAGAAACATTTGAACCATAAATACATAAATATGGTCATTTTATAATGCATGCATTTAATGTGTGCCTGCTGCTCACCACTTTTGCCCTGATTTTATTATTTTCTTACGTAACATAAAATGAGAAGTTATTGTCTTCTTGGGTGACAGGCTTTCTCAGACTTGGTCTAGTGAGCAAAGCTGAGATTTTCATGAAGAGAAACTCCAGTCGTCAAGACTTTGGGGATCACAACCAGTTTTAAAATCTACTTAATAAATTGCTCAATCTTAAGCTGACCAGGTTTGTGTGAAAATAATTATTAGGATGGAAAAATAGTAGATAAATATTAGAGATATTTGGTCACCATTCTTTCCATCACAAGTACCGAGGAAAGCTTTATCTAAGACACTCGTTCTCTGTTATTTTCATTACTACCTAAGTAACCTTGGCAATAGATCCTTTATAGGGGAGGCCATCAGTGTTTTGGGTGATATTTAAAGAAATAATAGATTAATGAGCAAAACATGAGTAGGTAAATGCACTGTGAACTTTGGGGCCAGATAAATGAAGCCTTGTATCTTGACCCTGCTGCTCTACAGTTGTGGGTCCTTGGGCAAGTTACAGGAGCCTCATTTTCCTCATCTATAAAAAGAAGATAAAAATAATCTTCCTTACAGTATAGAGAATCCTGAAGAATAAGTAGGATAATATAAAAAAACACCCAACACATATTTAGGCCTAGAATATAGTAGGTCCCTATGTTAGTTTCCTGTGGCTGCCTTAATATATTACCACAAACTTGGTGGCTTAAACCAACAGAAGCGTATTTTCTCACAGTTCTGGAGGCCAAAAATTCAACACCATTTTCAATGGGCCCAAATCCAGGTGTTGGCAGGGCTGTACTCCCGCCGGGGGCTCTAGAGGAGTATCTGTTCCTTGCCTCTTCCAGTTTCTGGTGGTTCCCAACATTCTTTTACTTGTATCCACATCACTCCATCTCTGCCTTCATCTTCTCAAAGCCTTCTCTTCCGTCTCTTCTCCTTAGCTGTCTCTCTCTTCTAAGGACAATTTTGATGGCATTTAAAGCCCACCCAGATAATCCAGGATGATCTCCTCATCTCGAGGTTCTTAACCATATCTTGCAAGGTCCTTTTTCCAAGTCAGGTACCATTTGCGGTCTCTAGGAATTAGGACAGGGATGTCTCTTCAGTGGATTGGCGGCATTTCTCAGCCTACTACAGTGCTCAATCAATGTCAGGAGGCTTTTTCTGTCATATATATGATCCCTTTTAATATGGATTGTTCCATTCATGTACATCAGGTGGACCTGAGGAACAAGGATTTTATCCTCTTCACTGCCTGAAGCCATATTTGTGGGACTGGTCTATCAGCAGTGGGTACAAACAACATATTTTTTCACTAAGTCTGGGAATATCCAAAAGTCAAGGAAAATTTTAAAGATGTGTTCTTTTTCAGCCATCAGAAGTATTCTCTTAAACAGAAGAAAGATTAAGATTATTTTATCCCGAATAAGCACTCAACTAAATACAGCTTAAAGAGCAATATTTCTCAAGTAATAATAGTATGTATATTTTCTGCGATGCTTATATTTGTATAAAAATGTGGAACATTCACACGTGCAGTTATTTGAATTTGGCGTCTGTTGGAAACAAAGCCAGAAAAATTTTGAGACTTTCAAAGTAGGCCACATATGTAAAAAAAAAAAAAAGTGGTAAAACTACCTAGCTTGGCAGATGGCTGAGAGGGAGATTACAAAGTGGTATGGTGAGACATTTGATTAAAAAGAAGCAATGATAAGCTGTCAGCTAATGCATTATTAATTGCTCTAAAAACTTCTTCTCAGCAAAATATACTAAAAGGCAAAATTTTTTGCACATAAATAGATGCTAAAGCACTTTCCTTATCAAAAAGGAGGATTCTTTTTTCAAAGCAGTAGATCAGAAATCTTAAATATTAGACTTTTATAACCTATCTAATTTGTAAAATTTTTACATAGAAACAATTCTTCCCAAGGTGTTTGAAGTAAGCTTTACATAAGTAAAAAATAAAGCAATAGGGATTCTCAGCCTAAATTTTCCTTCATCCAAATGGAAAATGTTGATGATGGAAAGTAGGATGGGAATTGCCTTCCACCTTTTCCTAATGCATTGTTGCATCCTCAAATTAGCATTCTAATGATGTGCTATCAGTTCCCCTCACAGGTAATCCCTAATCTGAACAGTTCTTTTACTGCCCCAAACTGCAACTATACAAAAACTAGCCCAGCCTCAGGATATTAGACGTGACTCTTTTAAAAACATTATGGAACACCACAGACCTCAAGGGTAGATCTATCTTCCTGACAGCGCTTAGTGCTCCTGGGCCCTGATGCGCTCTGGATTCACACAGCTCTCCTTTAAGATCCCAAATTTTGACAGTTCTCAGCTCCTTTTCTCAATATGCTTTCCCATCCTGATTTTCCATATTGGCATAGTTGTGTAGCTTTATACATTTGAAAAATTGCTCCTCTCATACCTTGATCTCTTTAGGGGAAATAAATTTATTTTTGCCTCGAAAAGGTGACTTGAAAGACTATGCCAAGGGGTTGCTAGCCTTGCTGAGATATTTAAAACATCTCTCGGTTCCAGCACTTCCTCTGTATTTTAAGCTGTGCCATCAGAGTTTGAGCCTTTGTGATGTCATATTGTCATCTTCCTCAACATCTCTGCTCAGTTTTTGCATTTTGTTAACTTGTTTTACTTTTTAGTCTGATTATTCCTTGAGTAAAGAGAAAGATCTAGATGGCCTTAGTGGTTTACTCTGTTCCCTCTTTTGGTAGCCTAAGGAGAAATTAGCTCAGCCACTCTCAAATAGCTTCCTTGCCTTAGGAAAGACAAGGGATGTGAGTTTTTCCATGACTGAACCCTTGGGTAGGCTTGTCAAATAAAACACAAAAGGCCCAGTTAAATTTTTGTTTCATATCAACAATAAATACTATTTTAAGTGTGTCCCAAATAGTCTATGGGGCATACTTATACTAAAAACTCACGTTTATTATTTGTCTGAAATTCAAATTTAACTGCATGTCCTGTTATTTTCTTCCCTAAATCGAGCAGCCTTACCCTGGTCACTTGTTCTTTCCCCTCCGTGGTAACTTAGACACTAGCTCAGCAGGTCCACCCAAGATAGCTCCATGGGAGCATCCCCTCGAAACAAGGGAGGCACGAGAATGCACTTCTCTCTGCTCCACCTGACACAGCCCTGAGAAGGTTCCACTGCTTTTGATCCTGAAATATACCTGCTTTCTTACAGACAATCCCAGCTTTCATCTGATTGCAATGTGTTTATATGTTTATATTTTTGTGTTATAAACATAATCCATGCTCATTACAGAAAAAATGAATATTGAGAAATCGCTGAAGTCAATCACCTTTAGTGCTCCTGCTTAACAATGACACTGATACTATTAATAGTTTACAAGTTATTTATTTCATGATCTCATTTAATGCTCACAGCAAAAGTGTAAAATAGATTCTATTATATAATCTACTTCTGTTACCCCCCGCCAAGGGGGGTCGTCTGCTCCCCTCAAGTCATGCCAATAGTCAGGAGGCAAGGTGGTAGGAGAAAAAGGGCTTTATTACAGCTTGCTAGCAAGAGGGAAGATGGCCAACTCATGTCCAAAAGAGTCATCTCACAGAACAAAGACTACAGGCCAATTATATATGGGGCTGGTCTCCGGGTGGGGTGGGAGAGGTGGCTGGTCCCTGGCTGGGGCAGACATCTGGTCCCACTTCCTGATAGTCCTTTGTTTTACTGGATATGCATCAGAGAATGGAGCAACACCCCATGACCTCATCTTTCCCTTATCATTGGTGATGACTATTAGCATAGGTTCTCTGCCCCGGGGTCATCACATTCCTAAGGAAGTCAAAAGAACAAAGTTATCATCTTAAAGCAGCTGAGAGGGGCCACAAAATCTACAGAGCACGTCTGGGATAGCTCATCAGAGGGCATTCAAAGTTACAATGTGATTTCTTTTCTACGATATGGCTTCCGTTATGTCAACCTTGTGTTGAGCCTGTATCACTTTTACTGAGGAGGCTAAAGTGCACAGAATAATTTGTTAAGGAGCAGGAAGCTGGGGAACAGCAGAGAAAGGGTCTAAACCAAGATCTCTCTAACTCAAGGGTCCACTCCACTATGCTCCCTCCACGCTAGTAACATAGAGGCTATATTTCATCCCAGGCTTCTTTCCAAGCTATTTGCATATTATTAATCATAATGAATATGCATTCTCCCAAAGCAAAGGACATTTAAAATCATTTCTTTATGGAGGTACAATTTTAGATACAGTGACATGCCCCAGCCTCCGCCATGAAGCTTTACTGGATTCCCTTGGCCATGCTAACCTCGCCTACTCAATGTGGTTAATGTGCACATTTAGTTTTCCGCAAATAACTCGTAATCTCCCAGAAGACATCGTATTACACATATAATCCCCCATACATACACAGAGTTGAGCACTAAGCAATGGTGCTATTGTGCTAACAGCCTCTAATTGGTGTCTCTATTGTGGGAAGCTCTTCACACACATTCTCTGTAATGATCACAACAACCCTGCAAGGTAAATATTATAACGTACATCTTAAAGGTAAAGAAACTGAGTCTCAGAGGTATTTACTAGCACCCTCAGGGCACAAAATATCTGTGGGAATGAGCAAAAGCCTTCCCTATTGATGAGGAAAACTGCACATGAAAAGCAGGCTCCAAGGAGCAGAGTTTGCTTGCCCTTGGAGAGATATTTGCATTTGTGAAGGAAATCTCCATACCTCCCCCTCTGCACCAGGAACAAGGGAGATGACCTTGTCTCTAGAAACTCTTAATGGGGAAGGCAAGAACTTGGGTTGTTTGCTGTCTGGCAATCTCATGTAACTGATTTAGGGTGGTGGCTTCTGACCTTTACTTAATCCAATTTGATTCTTGTCTAAAAGTCATGGGATCACCCAATGACCAGACCCCACCTGCACTGATACCATTTTAACTTTTTTTCATGTTCTTTCCTTTGTCTTGTAAAGAGATGACTCACATACCCATGCCTTATAAAATTAGCCCTAACCCTCAACTCGGGGCAGCAGAAGAAGCAGCAGCAGCTCTGACTGCCTGTGGGCCCTGTCCCCACGCAGCAGCCTGACTGCCCATGGGCCCTGTCCCCGTGCCAGCAGCAGCAGCTCTGACTGCCCATGGGTCCTGTCCCCATGCTATTCCACACTATTCGCTAAATAAAAGAGCACTACTGCCAGATCTTAAGAGTCCAAGAAATCTTTCTTTCGACTCCTCGGCTCACCGACCCCGCATCACCTATGTCCTGGTGGAAGCAGCTCTGAGTATTTCCCGGCAAGTAGATCATTGGCTGACTCTCAGTAGACTGAGAGAACTTGGGCAGTGCACAACCTGCACCCCATACATATTGAACTCTGCTCAATATGACAATGGTTGTGTTTAAAGTCAAGTTGTCCGACACCAAAACACATATGTACCCATATGCTGTGCAATCTCTGAGTCTCTGGTTCCTCACATTTCAGTATGAAACCTGACCTAGAAGTTTTGTATATCTTTGGAGCTGCTATATCACTTTCCTCCTACAAATCTCCCACAGACCCCAGCTCCTGCTCCAGACTTAATGACAACACTCATGGCTGCTGCATCTCTCCTGCTCCCCTGAGTCACATATTATGCTCATGCTTCAGGGAAAAAACTTCTTGGTATCAGAGGTCAAGCCCACTAGTCCCTGCTTGACGGGGTGGGGTTGACTTGTTTCACGTGTTGAGGAATGCCTGAAAAGCTGGGAAATTTGAATTCTTGACATATACCTTGATATTTTAATTGTTCTCAAGGGTTTTTTAGTTTAAAGGACTCTTATATTGGACCCAAATGCAAATGAAATGGTCACCATCTAAGGGAACGCTATGGCCAGACCTGCCTGAGGAGCTGTGGCGTGGGTTGAACCGTTGAACCATGCAGCAGTAAATCAATTGGCTGACTGGATGACTGTGGTTATTGTAATGAAGACAGCCCTTCAGCAGAGACCTTCCCTCCCGAGACTCTAGGGTAAAGTGTATAAAAATAAGCTCTCCCAGGGTCACGGGCTCACCTAACATGGCAAATTGATTTGATTCTCTTGTTGAATTCTCAAACCTTAGCCGTGGGGAACTAATCAAACACTGAGAAGTCACATCCACTTGTGCCATCATTTATCTTTGATCTCGCATTTATACAGAAATTCTTTGTATAGCTTGTTTGCTAGTGAGCTGTAAAATTAATTAATAGACTCTGCAAAGATCCAACTGTTATTTCCACCGGCACTCAAATCTGATGCCGTTTTTCAGTCTTGCCTATCACGCAATAATTTACCTTATTTGTACATCAAGCTTATTCTATTTAAGGTTGCTCATTCTTACTAAGTTTGCCAAAAATGATGCACAAATTTATTTGTGAAATAGATGCCTTGTAGAGTTAAAAGGGACATTTTTACAGAATCCAGGAGCAGTGTCACCTGTTGGGGCCCAAGGCAGGCCACCCCAAAATATCCCACAATAGCATATTGATTATTTTGAATTAAAGTTACTAGAGAAGCAAAAAGGGCACTCTGACCCTCCTGTCTCTGCTCTCTTTGAAGGCAAGAAATACATCTCCCGTGTGAAAGGAGCTCTCCTTGCATCCTTGTCACCAGAGCCAGGAAATTCAGGGCGGAGAAGCCCTCAGAAATGAACCTTGCTGATTTCCTACCTCAACTCTAAACTCTGCTGAAATTCCTCCCTATTTACATTACCTCAAATCTAAGTTCCTTTGTCCTGTCATTCCTCACAAATTTATTGTTTCTTTGTGTAAAAGATATATATACTGCCTGCTTTGTTCACTCTCTGAGCCTCATTTCGCTATGAGCTCCAAAACGTATATATTAAATTGGGTTTTTAATCTTGCATCAATTTTATTATTAATGCAGCCATAAGAACACAAAAGGGGTAGAAAGGAGACTTTTCCCCACCCTGACACACCCCTAGGGTGTGTGGGGCCCTGAGCAAATATTTTTTGTGGGGTGCTCATCTATATAATTAGTTTGATTAAACTTATCAGAAAACTCATAGAAACCTAAGAGTAGTAATTTATTGATGAAAATGTAGACCAATGAGTGAGAAGAGTCACTTAGGTATTTATGACTGTCCAGTGGACATGAAGAGTCTACGTAATGCCCTACCACCATGTCTCTCTTCGAGTCCATGATTTCTCTCTTTTGTGTTGTATACTGTGATTTATGCTGTTCCTGGCTAATTTCACATCTCCCAACTTGAGAAAAATGTAGCAACTGTTATTACAATGCAATGGTTTTATAAAACTGGTTTGTACTGAAATAATTTGGAACTTACTGTTCTCTCAGTTCTCAAATACCATTCATTTGATCCTAATTACAGCATTTCTCATAAAGCTGGGTTGTCCCTTGTGCTACTTGTGAATATTGACTTCAACTGACTCTCTCAAAAGTTATTACTCTGCATTGTGGACAATCACCAAAAATACAAGTGTTACTAGACTAAACAGAAAAATTTAAGCAATAATTCATTTTATGGTGATGTTAAACTGAGCATTCAGTTTTTTACATGGTGTAAACATAGAATAACACATTTTCCAATATTGCATTCTCTTGAACTCTTTAGGTTTTGACCACTGCATTCCTAGGAGGTAATGCATTTCAATATCGATCATACCCCTGCTTTCCACACACAACCAACAGTGGAAGGATAGACAAAGGGCCCCTGGGCAGAGTAACAAGTGGTTTCATTCACTCAAGGAATGCCTGTTCTTGAACCAGCATGGTTTAAGACTGATCCAGGAAAGTATAATATCACTGCAACTGGATGCAAGAGACATCAAATGAAAGTTCTCACTGACTTTGAGGAGCAAAAGTCATGAAAGTCCTTGGAAGTAGTCAGCTCTGCCACTACCAGAGAATGTGCAGACACTGTATAGGGCATTGGGTAACCTGCATGAGTGCCAGTGGCAGGGGCACATGGGGTAGGGGACGCCTGCTGCTAGTCCTGCTGCTCTTGGTTGCTGTGCACCAGAGACCATGTCAGGGTTGGAACACGGTGAATAAGAACTTACATGAAGACACAAGTATGGCTTAAGTTGAATGTCTGGCAGTGGAGCATTGGTAACCAGAGCCTGAACTCATTCTGTGTCTAACAGGAGTGAGAATCACTCAAAATCAGCATGTGAGCCCCATTCAGAAAGCCCAATCTCATACAATCTGTTGAAAGGAATACCATGCTGATCAGTTCGAGTAATCAACTGGCCAGGCCTGGACTCAAATATGGGACACTTAGATCACTATTAATTGTCAGTTATGGCACTCATTGGGACATCTGGTGAACCTCTTGTGTGAAGATAGAGCTCCAAGAGCATCCAGAAGGATACTAGAAAGTGGGGCCCACACAGGTCCTGGCACTAGTTTGGGGCATCCTTCTGGACACTGCCTGCCCTGGTTGGTCCCAGGTGATTGAAGGAAGACAAAATTTTCAAGAGGAGTGCTCCAGTGTGCAGTCCCACCTGAGCGCTTGGCTGGATCGAAAAGAGGTGCTAAAGTTAATGAAAGCGTGCTTACTTGAGCTGGTCAATGACCCTCGAAAGTCTGAGAGTGAAATATTTCTGCATTTCCTCCTACATCCAGGGCTCTGATCCTGCCGATGATTATTCCACAAAACTCCAGGATGGGAAAGAAATCTAAAGTTCATTTTAGCACTCCAAGACTGTGATTCCTACCTGTCACCTCTCCAGTATGCAGTAGTCTATCTCACACTTAGATACTTTCAGTTATAGGAAATTTACCACCTCCTAATACAACACTTGCTCTTCAAGAATGGATCGAAGAGGGTGTTATTAGCAATTTCTGTTCCCATGACTCTTTAATATGATGCTTCTTCCAATATCTGAGAGCAATATGTCTTCTTGTAGTCTCCTCTTTCCTAGGTCAAACATCCAGCTTCCTTAGTGCTATAGGATAGCTTTGAATCCTCTCAGCATTTTGATTTTTCTTGTCATTACTTCTCTTAAAATATGAGCAAGTTTGGCATATAAGACCTGAATCTTTCATTTTCAAATATTTATCAGGATGTTCTTATTATGCAGTTCTTATCATTTCTTTAGTTACCATATGTGACCAAAATGAAACCTTTGGATTCCTTAGTGTCTAATTCCCCTAATGCATTCTCATTATTTTCTAAATGGAATATTAGTGATTCAGAGCTTTATCTCCCTGACCAACTTTATAAAGCAGCTGATGAAGAAACCAGAATATAAATTTGCTCTAGGTCTAAAAGAAATACTCAACATTATATAAGAACTATATGGAAAACTAAATGAACATAAAATGACATTGACAGAGGATGAGAAAAAAATCATGTTCACTTAATGTCCTGATTATATCCTGAAAAAGACTCTCAGCACTGGCACCCATGTAAGCCAGTTATATAAAAAGTGTTTTAAAGTTAAAAAAAAAAAAAAAAAACCTTAATTTTGTCAAGAACTGCCTGAAACAATTGTAAAATGAGCACATATGGTTTCTCTTAAATCATTTTCTTTCTAGCAGCTGTGAATGAAATCCCAAGGGAGTTCACTCCAGGCAACTATGCCTTAAAATACAGAAATCAGACTCAATATAGCCACATTTTTCTCTGGAGGTCATGGAAAAGTTGGCGGAGAAGTTACAGGCTTCCTGTAGTTAGTTCTTTTCTACTCTTTTCACCAATGAGTCCTTACCTAACACATCCTTAGTCATGGTATAGGAAGATAAAAATCGAAGAACGATTCTGTGTGATGAGCCCAACCAGCCGTTGGCAATCAAAGAGAGCTTAGATATTAACAAAAAGTTAAATATTCTGTACAAAGTCCGTAAAATAAGTACAAAGTTTCCCAGGTCATGTTGGACTCTGCTCACTGGAAGTTTTGATGCACCAATTTGAGCTGATAAAAGAAAGAATTATTTTGTTAGAAGAAGTTGGCCATTGTTATCTTGCCTGGTTTAGATGGTTGCACATGTACGGAAGCAAAATGACTACGATTATCGGTCCTTGAGCCAGATCGCCTGGGTTCTTCTACACAGTAGCTCTATAACTTTGGGCAAGTCGCATGAAAGTGTTAAGATCCACCTAATAACAGTAATTCATAATGCACTTTATAGTTCAGGAGATGCCTTCCCATCTGTTATCTTATTTGTCCTCATGGTAACTATCTCAGAATGGTAAGGTTATTCTTCCTTCCTCCAATATATATTTATTAGGAGTCTACTTTGTGTCAGGATATAATGCATTGAAAAACATGGACAAGGTCTGTGCTTTCATAGAAACGTCATTCCATCAGAGATCAACAGACACGTAACATGCATGTTACATGTTACATGCAACAGCGTGTAAACAGAGTGACGCATCAGATGATTTCAGATAATAATAATTGTTCAGAAGCCAGTAAGGTTAGGGGCTGAGTCAGGTTTGTAAAGGGTAACAGTGAAGACCTCCCATGAAAAGGTGCTATTTAAGATGAGAACTTGAATGGACAGAGGAAGTCAGAGAGAAGATCTGGGTGGGTAGGGTAAGGGGATTCCCCCAGGTAAATGCCCTAAAGAGTAAAGTATTAGGTACTTAGGTACATCTCAGAACAGACAAAAGTCACTCGATGTTAAATATGTATAGGGTTTTTCTGAATAGCAATTATACCTTGATAAAGCTAAAAAAACCCCACATCGACCGAAAGGTAGTGAGGACAGTGAGGATGAAGAGAGAACAGGGCAAGGAGTTCACCAGGACCAGACGCCTTCTGCAGTGTGCAGGGTCATAATCAGGAAGAGACCTTTCCAAGGTCACTTGAGAGCCAAGGCTAAATTCTAGATTTTCTCACTCCAAATATATTGCTCTTTTCCTTTATAAGATGTGTTACTTGTTAAGCCATACTTCTGGATAGAGCCCAGCAAAAATACATTGTTAGTTTTAGAATATCTTTGTTAAAACCATTTATGTCTTCTCATAAAGTAGTAATCTTAATATCATCATCAATAATTACTGAGTACTTCTAGTAGAGCACATACTCAGGGAAACATTATACCGTCCAAAGTCACGCATTCTACCAATAACACTGTGAAGATGATAATGAAGTGTTTGTTTAAAATTACGAAACTTAGACTGAAACTATTTAGAAACTAACCTAAAGTAATGCATCTAATAAATGGTGAGCTTGACATAGGAATGCAGTTTCTTGTAATGGACATTTTGATGCAAGTCACTGTAAACGCTTGTGGGATGATAGGAGAACATAAATGCATACTCATTTCATCAGACATCACCTAGGCACCTTGTTCAAACATCACTCTTAAGTAGTTGAGAGCTTCTAGAGGTGGAATTTTATGATTGTTATAAAGCTTGTCTCAGAAACACTCAAAGTATAGCCAGTGTATGATTAACCCAAGATTGCTAGGCAGGAATCTACCAATAGGCTTAGGTTTATCTCAGCTGACATTAAAAATGGTTGGGCAGGAAAATTATGTTTCAAGCAGGAACAAACATGTTAAAAAATAGTTCTGATTGCTGAGGTTATGAGGATCAGGTTGTTTTGAAGTGTGTGTATGTTGGGCAGAGGGGTGGGGAGTGGACACAGTAGCAGTGAGGTTTATCTTGTGGTAGTTTATCTTGTGGGGAGTAGTTAAAATTAATTTGGATCAACCACTAATAAGGATATGTGTCAATTTTCTTATTGTCTTTTTTAGAATTAGATGCAAACTTATAAGACAAACACAAGAACATTCTACTGCTTTCACCTTTTGCAGCGTAACGATTAGAGTTACAGACCCTGGAGTCAGACAGCCTGGGTTCGAATCCCAGTGCTCCTCTGTAATAGCTACATCACTTTGGGCAAATCACCAAACCTCCAGGTGCTTTGGTTTCCTCATCTTTAACTGAAAATAATAGTATACATACTTTATTACAAGACTCAGGAGGATACATAATATTATACATGTAAACATATTGAGAAGTGCCTAACACATAGCCATGGATTAACTCCAGAAATATTAGGTATTGTTTTCATTATTATGTGTTTGTATTATTGTATTTATGTGTTATTGCATTTTATGTATTTTAGCAACACGACACTGCATTTTCCATAAGATTGGCTCAAAATAATTGCCTCTCACTATAGTGAGCGTTATGGGAAGCGTGTCAACTTTGAGACGGGTGCAGTGTCTTTCTCTTCCAGTTAAACAACATTTCTCTGCATCCTGGTTTCCTGCCTGCGCTATTCAAAAACAGCAGAATGGATAGCAGTTCTCCAGAGCAGTTTGGCACTTGCTCATCAATTAAGATTCCTGAAGTTTTTCCATTGTCCAAAAACTGAAGAAAGCATTTGTTTTTTTTCTGGCCACTATCTATTAAAGTAGAAGCATCAGGAATTTTTGTCTGTTTTCAGTTTAACAAAGCTTTATTGTGAGCTGACTATGTGCCAGACGCTGTTCTGGCTTTCAATCACAGCAATAAATGGTACAGAGTCCCTATGCCTTACGAAACTCCATTTTTTTCTCCTTTCCTGATAATTTCATTTTTCTGTTGCTCTCTTTTAGTCTACATGAAAACTAACAAAAAGGAAAAGGACCTCATAAATCAGCCCCGTTGGGCGTTAATCCAACGGCCACTGGGACAATAGAAAAGGGGGTAAAAATAGCTGAAAAGTTTGCTGAGAGGCAGTTCCTGGTTTCTCTTTAGAAGTGTGTAGGAATGACGGTATCCAGTTATGATTTCCACTAATTTTATTAAAGGCAAAATACATGCCAAATGTTGTTTTGACCTTTTATATCACTTTTAAATCTTCTAGTAAGTAAGAAGGCTCTTCTCATTGCACAAGTTGAAGACACTGTCATCTAAAGATTCTAGGTCACTAATTGCAGGGCCGAGTCGGGCTCAGAAATCCAGTCCTTCTGACTCCAACACCCTTACTTTTCCCACAATATTGTGTCTCCTTTATTAGACATCTATCCATACCCTTCCTAGCGTCTTCTCCCTTGACACAGAAATTAATTCAAGGAGGTTATGAAGGTTGAGAATAAATTCAAGAGGACTTTAGACTACATAACACAGTAAACTCCTGAAGGGTGGCAAATATTTCTTAACAGTGTTCATATTGCCACATCCAGTAAACTCATCAGACAAATTAATAACATCACACACACCTACTGAGTGACACAACTAGCGAATCAGTAAATGGGAAAGAGGAGCTGAGATTATGAGGAACTTATTCCTCGATGCTAAAGAACCTGTTATTTTTAAGTATTTTAAAACACTTTATTGGATATTCTATAAGCCCTAGAGAACACATAGTCTATTGTTCAATGTATTTGTGGAACTTTTATAAGAGAAGATTTTATTAAAAGCTGACTTTTGATATCATAACTCAGAGAGAGATAACAAAGTATAATTTCATAGTTGTCTCAAATACTTGTGACAGCTTGAAATTGGCTGCAACTTTGTCACAGTTGATTAGTGGAATGTGTAACAAATAGTAAAGCGGGGGTCATGAGCAAAACTAGCAAACATGCACTGAATCTCAATACTATGAAATTTCCTTTCCTTAAGCCAAAAAGCAATTAGTACTGAATTTTCCCAAGACAAATAAATGCATAGAGATTAAATATGAAAACATAGTTAACAATGGTCTTCATATGAAAATTCATCTCATAATGACAAATAAATTTCTTTTTTCTGTTTATATTCCATTAGTTTTCAGCTAGTAATAAAACACAACTTGAAAAAAAAACACATCAGCATGATTTGACCCTTGGAAAAGAGATGGACTGCTCTGCAAAGCTTGGTGTATAGGCTGAGCCTTCACCGTTTCTCAGCCGTTTGAATTGAACAGGCAAGAAGCACAGAGGACTGACAGCTCTCCATGCCCTTCCCAGGACAGCAGGGAGCTCATAACATGTAAAGCAAGTCCTGATAAATATAAACAGAGCTCTCTATGAGAACACCGACAAATTCACTCCCTCATTTAATGAGAAGCTGCCAAGTGAGATGATATTTCTAGGAATGGTACAAATAACCCACAGTGGGCATGAAAAAACAAAAGTCCAAGACAGACATTTTCTATCCAAAGTCGGAAAGCATCACATTTGTAGGAGCTGTTGGACCGATGAGCTTCTCTCTTATATATGCACCCATGTTTTTAACAAAGAACTGAAAGTATCAATTCAAGGACATCAATGAAGTACATTGCTTAAAAATCAGATACTTAAAAAACACACAGTTCTCCCTTTGCTGAAGTGGAAAAAGCTCTGCTCATCTTGAGCTATTGTGAAGACCACACAGGTGTAACATGGCACCACTACTTTTCATTTAAATCCTTTGTGAACTCAGCTGGAAAAGAAATATGCTCATAATCACAGGGGCAAAAAGACAAGGACTTTTAGGAGCAGAATTTAACTGTACCCCTTCCTGTCACAAACAGTAAACTGAGACCCTAGAGTCCAGATGCAGTGGCTTATGTCATAGAAAGGATACTGGTGTGGTCTCAAGGACAACTTTGGTTAAAATATTGATTTTCTTGTTTTTCAGTACTTTGATCAACTATTTTGCAACGTGGATCATTTAACAGAGCTTGAAAGCTGGTTATGGGCTTCGTCCCCACTCGGGTCAGAAGGTCGCTTTTGTTCTGATAGGTCTGCATGTGCGGCTCACCTTTAGCCTCGGTAAGAACGCACGGGAGCTGGCCTCTGCTTACTGCATTCTGTTCCCAGGCAGTTGACTGCAGCCTGAAACTCCAGCTGTTTTGCAGATCAGAATGATTTGCAGCAGGGATAGTGGCCCAGAGAGGTTATACAGATCCCCACAAATTCTTCAGTGTTGCTAGAAAAACATTGTGAAATGATTCTATATGAAGAAGAGGGCATTTTTATTTACCCAACATTAAGCTGTTTGAAATAAAGGCCTCTATGGAGCTTATCTGAAACCATTACGAATTTCACAGAATGATTTTAGGACTTCTGTTTTCCAGAAAATAAACACAATGTGAACAAGTGTAGCAACAAAAATCACCACTCCATTCTAAATCAAACAAGTATATCCCACTGGTTCTCTGACTTCCTGAAAACAAGAGGACCTCACAGGAGTCTGGGTTTAGAAAGCTTTTCTTGTTGTCTGACGGGAAGTATGTTCTGAACGAGAACCAAGTTTAACGCAAAAGTGCTGCCCGGCGGCCGAGCTGAAGATTAAATGGATCAGGATCAGATACAAATTTCAAAATGATTTTTTTCTGCTCCATTTGATCTTTCCTCTGAAAATATCTGAGTTAAGAACAAAAATATTGCAAATGAGCTATTTTTAAGGAACAGTGATAATTATAGGATTGGCAACATCTGTTTACTTCCAAATACACACAAATACACACACAATGAAATAATGCTCTCACTCCATTTTTTACCATCTTTTTCTCCATCAAATATATTCTCAGGGTTAGGATTTTTTTAGTTTTTATAAAATAAGACTCCTGGAAATTCTTTTTATGTTTCTATCTTGCTCAAACATTTCAGAAAATTAGCTTTGTTTCTACCTTTTGAGGAAAGAAGGAAGAGTGTAGGTTTAGAGGATAATTTAAAACTTGATTAAGCTGTTATTAAGGAAAAATTATGACACTTGCAAAGGTAATGATGGTATTTGAGCTTGTACTTAAAAAATATATTAAAGTAACAAACAAAAATGATTTTAAACAATCTTAAAGGAAACATGAGACACCTGAGTATTTATAAATGTAGCTTTTTCTACTATTCTGTGTGGCATTCAAGCATTTTCTATGAGACACATTTCTCCATTTAACAAAAGGCAGCACGATGATGTGTGACAGACTCCAGCCACAAAAGACACTTGGCCAGCTTCCCCAGTGACTGTGTTGATGAATTTGAGACTATGGTTCACATGTCAACTAAAGGTTTATGGGATCATAGAAAAATCAGTCAACATAGAAAGCATAGCAGGCCAGAGAACTTTATGAAATTTTCAAAAAAGTCTTCCTTGAAATCGGGAAGAAGATATTTTAAAACTCATTTTTCTGACATATTTACTACATTTGGTAGCACTTTAAAATGTATGTTAAAAATGAAAAAGAGGTGATCAGGTTTTTGTTTAGCTTCTCTGTGGAAATGGGGATCCCTCATATAAAGTTGGATTTGTGTTATACACATATTGGCATCCCATTGTCTGCTGTAGCATCGTATAGCATCATCCGTTGTGTAGTTTATCCTGGTGAACTATCTTGGTCAAGGTAGCCATGCATAACGAGAGGTGGAGAATCAGAAAATCAGAGTAGTTCTTTCCTGCTCTTCTTCCCTTGGGCTGCTGGAACAGTCACGGGTCTAAGGCCAGCTCTCACTTACGGAGGCAGCCAGGTCAGCTTGTCTTCTTGAAACTTCTTATCTCGAGGCTCATATTGCAAACTACTAAATGGCACAAGCCAGAGATTGTGTAGTTAGGAAAGGTGGAAGGAAATCCTATGTTGACATGCCCCAGGTCAGAAGAAATCTCTGCTTTGGTATCTGAGGGAAAAGACAGATATATGTTAAAAAAAAAAAAAATGTTACTTGGATTTCTATGGCATTATCTCCTGTGCATGTCCCTCTCACAGAGACTTCAAAGAGACACTTCATGGGATCAGATAAGGACAAATGAAGAGGGAACCAAATACACCCATCTTCTGCTTAATATTAGCAAACTGCTTATAAAAATTAAACGTTCTTCCAGAAAACACTAACTTGGAGTGTTAAAGAAAAAAATATATATTGCATTATATAACTGCCTCAAACCTCTAAGTATTTTCCTAAAATGTAGTCAAAACAAACTGCCTATAAAACAATCAGATTATCATTCACAGGTAAAATGATTAAAACGTCACTTACTGATCACCAAGCAATGCAATTAAAACGAGTTTTTTGCTTTGTTTTTGTTTTCTGTAGTAACAGGCAGTTTGCATGTCCTGCATTTATAATTCAACATGGCAGAAGAGTACTCAGTAGCAAATACACCTTACAATAAAATACAAGGCAATCAATCCGCTTACCTAATTCTTTTGCTTCAAGAAGGAAAGCTAATCAAGGAGGAGGGTCGAAGCAGATTTTTTTGTAATTCATCTAAGTTGCTGCATGTATGGGTTCCTTTCTATTTGTTCCTTTCAATTGCTGAATAGAATGTCTTTCAATGATTATATGATTGTCTGTTTATTTATTCTCTAGTTTATAGACACATGGAAGTTTCCAGTTTTTTGCTACAATGAATAGAATGTGATAAACATTTTATGCATGTCATTTTGTGCTTTCATATGTTTTGAGTAAATGCTAGGAACAGAATTGTTAAATGCTAAGGTAGATGTACGTTTAATTTAACAAGAGACTGCAAACGGTTTTCCACAGAGCTCGTACCTTTATATATATGGCATACGTACAGGAATATACACTGGAAACAGCTGCTCCCCATCCTCTTTGTTTGATTTATTAGTCTTTTTAGTATTAGACATTTTAGTGAGTAGTGGGATCTTATTGTGGCTTAATATGCTTTTCTCTGATGAGTGATACTGTTGAGAATCTTTCTCCGTGTTTATTACGATTTGCAGATTCTCTTTTATGAAGTGCCTGTGTAAGCCTTTTGCCCATTTTTACTGAGTTGCTGTCCTTTTTGTTATTGACTTAGAAGAGTTCTTTGTGTAATGTAAATGTTATTCCTTTGATGAATAATGTACTGAGCACCTGCTTACCCAGTCTGTGGTTTGCTTTTCCTTTTCTGTGTGTTTTGATGAATAAAAGTTTTTAATTTTGATGAAGCACAGTTCAATGTTTTTTGCATTCTAAGAAATCTGAAGCTTCATTCGCGTTGCAACAATACACTCCTAAAATTTAGCTTTTACATCAAGGTCTGTGATCAATCTTGAGTTCGTATTTGTATGGTAATTTTGTGTATAGTGTGAGGCATAAGTTGTGGTTGAGTTTCTTCCATACAGACACTCAACTGGTCAAGTGCCAGTTGCTTAAAAGATTTCTTTCCCCATTGAATTATATTCGTGCTTTTGTCAAAAATCATCTATGTATGTGTAAGTCTACATTCTGGGTGCTTTGCACTCCATGCTTTGTTTGCTTGTCCTCAACCTCATTGCTGTTTCTGTGCCTCTTTGTATCTGACCCAACCCTCCACTTGTCCTTGTGCTCTGCCTCCTGCGACATTGTCCACAACCTCACCTAAAATCTTTAAACAAGACTTGAAAGGTTTCCTTCCCTTTGCCTTAATATACTCCTCAAAGACACAGTTAGATCTCTCATAATGGATATCACTCTGTTGTCTTGTGGCTTGCAATATTTGATGAAAATTCAATTGTTGTTGTTCTTGCTGTTTGCCTGTATAGAATATGTAACCACTAACCCTGAAGAGTCTTAGAATCTACTCCTTTATCTTTAGTTTATTGTAGTTCAATGATGTTGTACCTAGGTGTGGATTTATGAACATTCATTCTGTTTGTGATTTGTGGTGCTTAGATTTGTGGATTAAGATTTTCATCAAATTGAGTAGGTTTTGGCCAACATTTCTTCAGACGTATTTTTGCCCCATTCGCTCTTCAATTTCTGGAATTCAAATCACAAATACATTAGACTGCTTGATACTGCCCTATAGATCACTGATTCAATTCAGTTCTTTTAGTCATATTTTTGTCTCATTTTTGGGTATTTGTTTGACCTGACTTCACACTAATCCTTTCTTCTGTGGTGGTCATTTTCCTGTCAAACCTTCCAAAGTTTTAGATTTCAGTTATTTTATATTTTTCGGATCTAGAATTTCTGTTGCTTTTGTTTTGTGGTTTCCATTTCCATATTTGTTCACCTATTTCCCTGTGTGTTCCTGTAATGCTTTGACCATATTTATAATAGCTATTGTAAAGTTGTCTGCTCCATCTAATAGCCAAGTCTTCTCTGAATTGGTTTCCGTTTCATAAATTTTGCTTAAATATAGGTTCCATATTCTTGCTTTGCCATGTAGTCTGTCTTCTTTTACTGTATACTGCATATGGTGTATATATGAAGAGTGATGATTGGATAATAATATAATATATTTTTCCTGGAGAATAAAGGTTCTTTCTTATGTCTCACAGCTAAGGTGAAAAGTATTAGAAAGAGTTAAATTGATCTGTGATTGCACTTTAGTAAGAAGTTTTGGAAGAGAGGTTCAGTTGTTAGCCACCATTGCTGGATCTGCCCAGGGGTTATTCCACTTAAAAAGTGTTTGAGCCTGGAGCCAGGACAGTGCTGGGACAGGGTGCTGCCTTGTACTCAGAGATTCTCTGTATTAAATGCTCGAGACTGCAGGGGCTCTGCTTGCCTTGCCACGCCACTTTTACTTCTTTTTATTTCATATAATTAAGGGCTTATTGATAGGATATTGATATTAAGGATGAAGGATATTCAAACAATTTGTTATTGCATTTGGACCTTGCAGACATGAATCTGTACCTCCTGACTCTGCCTTGGATGCTATTTCAGCTGGTCTCTCTTCACCTAAGACCTTCCAGCCCCAGACCCAGTGTTTGCCCCCAGATGCTGACGTAGCTTTTTGCTCTGCATGAAATGCTCCTTTCTAGGGAATTGGAGTTAAGAAAATGGGGAGAGTTAGGGACAACATATATGTGAACCTTAGGCACAAAGGTGAGCAGAGAAGTAGTTCAATGAACAGTAGAGAAACAGTGAGTAGTAGGGCAACTTAATAGAGAAGATGTTATAGTGTAGTTGCATGTTTCTGTTCGTGACTTGGTAGAGAAGGAAAGCAGGATAATTCAAAATGTAGCAGACATTTGAAAGAATGAAGCCCTGGAGTATGAAAGAGGGGATGATGTTTACAGCACAAGCGAATGGGCTGGAGTTCTAAATAGGAGAGGGGTCACATCTTCTGTTAGAAAGGAGGTGGGTGGAAATGTGATTACATACGCAGGTGAGTTTGGGTCTCTGGATTCCATTCATCAGTTTAGTATTACATCAGCTACAGTGATGGGAGAAATGATGTGATTTTGTTTGAGAAAGTTTAAAAGAGTCACATGGAAAAATAAGAAGGCACATATATTAAGGAAGAATGAAGTCAGTAGAAACTGAGTAATGACCCTCAAATATCTTCCTCTCTGTAAAAGCAAAAGAACACTGGCAAAAATTGTCAAAATCATTTTTTTATGAACTCTGGGAATCAAACAAAACCTTGCGACACCAGAAAGTGATTATTCAAGAAAAACAGCTGCATCTTGATGAGAACAGTGAGCTTTGTAGTGTTTGAATTTCTTTAATCCCATCCAAATCTCTCTGAACCATGGTGACCTTGAAAACCAACAGCTCCACGATCACAATGAAGCCCAGCACTCTAGCAGCCTCTGAAGAAGGACTTAGAGCTCCTCCAAAACCCAATTCCTAGATAATTTTCATTATTTGGCCTGTTTCACAGTTCCCTGAAAAATCCTGTTTACAAGGTTTATCTTTGTTTGACCTGACTCACAACTCATTCAGTTACCAGTGAGCTCACCATCTCACTACAAACAGCCTTTCTCTGGGAGGGGGAGGTCGTCAAAAAACAATCAGTGGCAATTCTTTGGCATAACAGCTACCAAGGTGGTGGTAACATTTGGGCCAAACAACAATCTGACTAAAAACATAAAGGAACAGCTGGGGAAAGAGATGTAACTAGACGGCTTTGAAAGCTAGAACACATTCCTGAGACATTAGAGGGCCATGAAAATATGTAGGTGTGTGTGCATGCCCAGGGCTGGGTGAGTGCCCATAAAAGACCCAAACCTGCCCCTGTGCCTGACCTAGAGGCTCTGTACTAGCAAGAAATGAAGAGCAAGCTAGAGTTGGCAAATGTCTGCCTCAGCACGAAAGACACACACAACACGTGCACAGAGCTTCTTGACTAGGTTGAGGAGACTCATGGGTTCAAACACTTAAGGGAATCTCTCTACAATTATTAGATAATCACTAAGATAATTGAGCAGATTTCAGTGGCCTCACAGGACAGAATACAGACTCTATAGAACTAGTTAAGGAAAGTCACTAAATAAACAAGCAGAAGCAACAACAACAATAAAAACACTAAAAACAACTGTATATAGGGAGGGAATCTAATTTCCAGGGTTGCCGCGTTATATAATTTTAAAAGCCCAGCTTTCAACAAGGGTACAGGTATGGATATATACACTTGTCAGCAGTGTGATCATAAGTTTAAAAGGATCAGTCTCTCTCAGGATCTTCCTCTAAAAATTTGTAACAAAGGGAAAAAATAAGCACATATCCTGCCTTTGCAGTGGAATTCTAAGAATAAGCAAATAGTCCTAGTGGATGTCCAAAATATTTAACTTGAATAAAATTAAACTTGTCATTTTATGTTTTTGCAAAATGCAGAGAATAAAGGAACAAGTTAAATGAAACTACAAGGAAGCAATCAGGTAAATCCAAAATATCTGATATTCTGCAGACCTGTTGAGCTGATTTTGTTCAACAAATCAGAGGCATAAAAAAAGAAAGAAGATGGACTCTTCTAGAGAAAAGAGACCTAAGTGAATTAACAGCCAAGTACAAGGCATGAACTTTGTTTGGATACTAACTTTAAAATATCCATCTAGAAAATGAAGTTTTGGAGACTATTGGGAAATTTTAATATAGATCGAGGATAAATTATATTAAGGATGGATTAATTTAACTGAGTGAAATAATGGTATCAGGTTTTATAGATGCACAATGATAAATTTATGGGTGCAATATCAAGATAATTATACCTTTCATCAAAATTCTTCATTCAGTGGGGGCTGGCCCCGTGGCCGAGTGGTTAAGTTCGCACACTCCGTTGCAGGTGGCCCAGTGTTTCGTTGGTTTGAATTCTGGGCGTGGACATGACACTGCTCATCAAACCACGCTGAGGCAGTGTCCCACATACCACAACTAGAAGGACCCACAACGAAGAATATACAACTATGTACTGGGGGGCTTTGGGGAGAAAAAGGAAAAAAATAAAATCTTTAAAAAAAGAATTCTTCATTCAGCAAAAACAACCGATAAGCAAATGTTAATTATTTGCTCAAATATGTAATGGATATATGGAGGTTTAATTTGCAATTCTCTCTAATGCTAAGTATACATGGAGACATATGACACGGGAAAAACATCTACAAGTATAATGCTCTACTCAAGAAAAGACTTATGAGATAGGAGTAGGAGGTAAGACTGTAGTGGTAAATGTGGATAAGACCATCAAAATCCTTGGACAGAATGCTAAGATATTTGCCTTTGTACTTCAGAAAGAGCTGAGACACTGGATTGATAGGTGAATAATTGATTTGCTGAGTGTTCTGGATATCTCCACTCTGCCCCCTAGAGCCACTTGGTACCTTTTTACTCCTAGACCTTCCCATTGAGGTCAACCTGCACTAACGGGCTGCCTTCTCCTATGACTTCTGGTTAGATTTCACAAAATGGTAGCACTGGAAGAAGATCAGGAGGAGGGATGAAAGACATGCTGGAGTATTTATTCAGACTCCATCCCTGGGAGGAGAGAGGGAATGGTGGGCAAATTGCATCCTTCCATCAAACTCTCAACCGAATGTCCCTCTCTACAAGAAACTCAATTCTGGATTCAGTTATATTCCTCCTCTGCTTCTTCTGTGGACCACAGAAGGCAACGGCACCCCATAGATACCATCCTTTGTAGCTATAGCTTTTCTAGACTCTGCTCATATCTTTGTAAACAGTCCTCTAAATTCTTCTCAAATTACCCACTTTAAGTTTGCATCTGTTTCCTGCCTAGATCTGGATAAAAATAGAGGGAAATAAATTGATATATAGTATCACAGTTGACAATAGGCTGAAGTAAAGAAATGTGTGCAGAGAAGAAACTACATTGTGTCTGCTCCAGTAGTACACAGACTTGATGAGTGAATTTACCTTTGCATGAAGAAAACTCCGCCCCTTTTTCATGGTGGGTGAAACTCCACACCTAGATGTACCGCCTGGTAAGCTAAGCATAGGCTGGTTTTTTCAATTTCCAAGCTTTCAGATTTCTGACGCTTATGATTTTGTGTACGGTGACACCATTCACTAAGGAAGAAAATACAGGAAAAGCAAAGTTTTGTATGGTCAAATTTGTTGAGCTCAGTTCCAACATACTAAATTTAATATATACTTTCATGGCCACCGAAGGAAGAGAAAACTCAGGAAAAAATGCCATCAGAAAGTCAAAGGAGGTGGCAGTTTCAGAAATGAAAGCTCTTTCCATGTCTAAAGCTGCAGAGGTCAGGGAAGGTAAGGTCTTCACACATCCACTTATTTTAGCAGTTCAGAGATCACTGGTAACCCTGTCAAAATCGTTTTCTCCCGAGCAGAGGGAAATGTCTTTATGGTAGAAGAGTGAAAGGGGATTTTCTAATTAAATGGGTAATAAATTTTCTTTCAAAAACTTAAAGAGATAGGAAGAAATTTTATCAAAATGATGAGTTGTAGATATGTTTTAATACTCTAGGTATGTTAAAACAAACACTTGAATGAACTGCAGAATAAAGGCTATCAGTAGACGTTACATGAATTTCACTTGCTTTAAGGGCTAAAGTTTTGTTTACAAGTAGAAGTACCTTGCATCAAGTGATGTTACCTTTAAAACTCCTAGGAAATCATCTTACATTTAAAAATGTTTTTTCCTTAATTTTTTAATAGTTGTCAATGTCTATATTTTTGGAAATATATTTCACATAACATTTTTTAAAATTAAGTTGTGCAACATGTTGGTTTGATACATTTATATATTGTAATATGCTTGCCATTGTAGTGATAATTAGCCCCTTTATCACATCACGTAATTATCATTTCTTTTTTGTGGTGGGAATAATTAAGATCTAGTCTCTTGGCAAGTTTGGTGTTTATAATACAGTATTGTTGTCTGTATTCACTATACTGTGCATTAGCTCCCCAGGACTTACTTATCTACTAGTTGCAAGTTATGTGAAAGTAAAAAATTCTTTAATTTACTTATACAGTAGCTCCACCTTATCCAGGGTGTCACTTTCTGCAGTTTCAGTTACCCGTGGCCCACCTCGGTCCAAAAATATTAAATGGAAAATTCTAGAAATAAACAATTCACAAGTTTTAAATTGAACACCGTTCTGGGTAGTGTGATGCAGTCTCCCACCATCCAGTCATCTGCCCTGGGATGTGAGTCATCCCTTTGGCCTGCAGATCCTTGCTGTATCTGCTACCCATCCATTAGTTACTTAGTAGCCAGCCAACTTGGTTATCAGATTGACTGTTGTGTGCTTGTGTTCAAGAAACCCTTATTTTCCCTAATAATGACCCCAAAGTGCAAGAGTAGTGATGCTGGCAATTCAGATATGCCAAAGAGAAACCATAAAGTATTTCCTTTAAGTGTAAAGCTGAAAATTCCCAACTAAATAAGGAAAAAAATATCGTATGCTGAGGTTGCTAAGATCTATGGTAACTTTTATTACAGTACATTGTTATAATTATTCTATTTTATTATTATTGTGGTTAATCTCTTTCTGTGCCTAATTTATAAAATTAAACTTTATCATCAGTATGTATATATAGGAAAAAATGTAGTCTATATAGGGTTCAGTACTATCCAAAGTTTCAGGCATCCACTGGGGGTCTTGGAACATATCCCTGGGGGATAAGGAGGAACTTCTGTATTTCTTAGATGTGAACAAACCAACTAACGGCATGTGCATTGCTCAGATTTGCAATGTGACATGAGATACTGTGCTGCCTATTTCATGAGAGCCTAAATAACAGGAGTCTATAAGCAATCTTCATGCTTCAGAAAGTTTGCCTTTTTTTCCTTTGAAAATAGATCACAGTAACTGCCATTTTACTATTCTTATTTTTTTTCTTATTTCTTTCTAGGGTTAAAGTAATAATACTCATGATAAATTCAGGTTCTGGGATTTTCATAGTTCTGCAAGTTATTTGACCTTCTAAGTGCGTGAGATTGCCTCACAGTATTCCAATAAAACAAAACATACCCATAACTTAAATGCGAAATCTTGCAAATTTCGTTTAGTGTGAATACACCAGAACAAAATGTGCTTAGTCCCTTCTTACGCCCTGAGTAGAGACTATCTCGTTAAAAGGGTTTGGTAAAACTTAGTGTAAAACCCCATTATGCTTTCACTGCAGAGGAGTTACTTATCCGTGCAGGGTGTGACAAAATTCTGAAGCTTTATCCTTCCACAGAATTGGGTATGAAAATTTAAATGGGATGCGATCATCATTTAATTTTAGTATTTCAAACTCTAAATGGACAATTATAATTTTGACCAAGCAATTAAATTTCAGTTCAGTTTCTCTTTAATGGAAATTTTATTAACTGTCATGACAAAGTCCAAATCCTATTCCATACAATAACTCAATATCTTTTCTCAACTACTCGTTTAAAATTCCAGCAAAGCAGAAATGCATTAGGATACAATTGGGTACTGGAAAATCAGTGATTTAATTCCAGGTTTTTTGACCTAAAATCAGATTTTTGAACCAAATGATTAATATTTAAAGTGTGAGAGGAATTGAGTCTTTGGAGTTAAACTATATTTTAGGTATATAATTTGCGTAATGTGCTTTGCCTAACTCATCATGAATCATTTTTTAATATATTTGAAAACTGGCTGAGTGCAGAGCACAATTCTGAGCACCTGAAACTGTCTCATTGCAAGAGAGAACGATATTTTTCCATATTTCACTGGCACACTAAGCGCTATGCACACGGAGCTGCTGAAATTCTTGAGAAGCGTTAATTTGCAACAGGGAGAGATGCTCTGGCAGGAGTGGTGTGGTGCACCACACAAAGACCCCACATCTCAGGCCCTGAGGTATTGACTTTATTTGTCACTCATTCAGCTAACACTTATTATTATCTCCTTCCATGTGCCCAGCATCACATGAGGCACTGGATGAGAGGAGTGATAGCAAATTTCTAAAGATCTGAAGGGAGGACACCAGGAGATGAGCATAATAAAGAGCGAGCAAAGCCACCACTGGGAATTAAATCAGAGGGAGGCGAGTAGTAAAGAGAAAACTCCCTCACGTTCCCTGCCTCCTCCCCTCCCCATGTCCGCACCCAGGATCCTAACTGGTGAAACCCTGGGCCGCCGAAGCAGAGCTCGCAAACTTAACCACTCGGCCATGGGACCAGCCCCAAGGCTGATATTTTTTATACTCTAATTCTTATCCCCTAAAAAGAAAATGAAACTTACGGGGATAAAGAATTCTTTTGTGGGAACATAAACCCAAATTTGGGGATCCAACAGAATGCCCTAGTCCCCACCATGCCTTATTGTCAGACAGTAGGTGGTGGGGAGCCTGTACCTTCTTATGCTTCTTGCTGATTCTGGCTTAATTCATTATCCTTTGTACCAAATCCTCCCTTTACCCACGCTGTGAGATGTCACAGACTTTGATTGTAATCTGGAAGTGTGGCAGGTGGGGAAACAAGTGGGACCTACTTTACATGATACTCACAACTAGATTTGCACCAACCTCATTCAGTACGCAGGCTGAGCACCAGTCTCTGCTGGGTTTATCAGCGCTGTCTGTGTAGGTACATAACCAAAAGGAGTTTCTGTGCTGGAACCAGCCAGGAAGTGTTGGGTGGGTTCTCCAGAGTAGATGCTTACAGCCCATGCTGTGTAGACCTCTCTACCTTTCACAACTGAGTAATATCAATACTTACCTTACTAATGCTTCAGTTATTGGTATAAAACTGTTGTAGCATATAATTCATTGGAGGTCAAAACAGAGAGGTGTGGCCACTTTAAATCCATGTATGCCATAAGGATGCATACAATTTAATGGACACCTTCCAAATACCCGATTCTATGTTAAATCCTTTACAAATGTTATTTATCATCTTCACTTCTACTGTAAGAAATGGCTACATTGCCCCCTTTTACAGATGAGGAAAACAAATCTCTCCCAACCAACACTGCCTTCGCTAAGCGCCTCATTAATCACCACTTAGAAGGACCAGAAATCAACCCATGGTGGTTCAGATTTCAAAGCCTATGTTTTTTCTATAATCTCAGGCTGTTATTCATTTAGAAAAGGAATCAATCCAAAAACAAAGGTTATTAAACAGTAAATTTGGAATCAGTTATAGGGCAGAGCAGCCAATGGCAAATACTGTCAGTATCGCTTGCAAAAGAGCTAAACAAAAACTGATTCCATAAAAACAGAGCTTTTATCTCATCAATTCTGAATCTCAGTGGAGAGGCTGATAATCTCCAAAAGGCTCACAGAAGCTGCATGCTGAGAATGCCACATTTAATGAAGGTTCTGATCAGTTCATATGAGCCCCAGAGGAAGTCACACGGCATGGCGCAGTTTCTAGAAAAACAATAATAATCATTAGCGTTATAAACACACTCTTTCTTTGGGAAAGAGACAGAGACGTATGAAACGCGTCTTCAGAATGTAAAGTAGTCTTGTGGGGAAAAGGAGGAGGATGTTCTCTGTTCTTCCAGAGCAGCCTTTGCTCACCCTAGAGTCATCCGAGGAGCACTTCAAAACTCTCACTCCTGGACACAATCCTAGAGAGATGCATTTCAATAGTTTGAGCTGGCGTTTGGGCTTTTGAAAGGTGTTCTAACTTGAAGCCAGGATTGATAGCCAATGCCTTAGAAGTAAAAGAGGCCTAACAGGTAATAGTCACGGTGAGGCAGATGTCACTGATCCCAAGATTGACGCCAAATTCAACATGGATTTTGAGTATCTAAGAAAGGCACAAGGATAATCATATGAATACAGCATGATCCTTTATGGTCCCCATCCACAAAAAACTTGTACACTAGGAAGGAAGTGTACTTATGAGGAACTTTAACACATTGCATACTGTAATAAGAGTTGTGCTGATTTCTCCAATGGACATAATGACGAAGAAGAAACCCTAAGTCTATTTAAATAAATGTTAAAGATCATAGGAGATTAAGCTAGGGTAATGATTTTCGTATAAAATGTAAAATATAGAACATTGGAATAATTAAATTAATACAACAAGGCAAAAGGTTCTCTTGAGAAGCAGAGTGCTTTCCATAAATGAAAATGCTCAAAAAATAGAGGATCTTTAGCCAGATATGTAAAAGAGATTTCTGCATTGAGTAGGAAATCAGACTAGACAGTAATATGTCAGGGTTCTCCAGAGGAAATCAAACCAGTAGGAGAAGAATCTATTGATAGATAGATGATAGGTCAATCGATAGATAAGTTGACGATGTAGATAATAGGCAAGTAGACTGATAGGCATAGACAGGTAGATCCATAGACAGATTAGGTAGATGAGTGAATGGATGGATGGACAGACAAACAGAAACATTTATTTTAAGGAATTGGATTATCCGATTGTGGGGGCTAGCAAGTCCAAAATCTGTAGCACAGGCCAAGAGGCTGGAAAGACTCAGGCAGAGGCACAGCTGATGCTACAGTCTTGAGACAGATTTTTTTCTTCTTCAGGGAAACTTCCGTTTTGCTCTTAAGGCCTTTCAACTGAGTGCATGAGGCCCAGCCACGTTATCGAGGATAACCTCCTGTACTTAAAGTTGACTGAGTGTGGATGTCCACCACATCTACAAAGTGCCTTCATAGTAACACCTAGATTAGGATTTGATTGAATAACTGGGCATCACAGCCTCATCAAGTTGACACACAAAACTAACCATCGTAGCAATCTACAATTGTTCTTCCAAGTCTAGGATTTTATGATTCCAATTAGAAAAACAAACAGAAAAAAACCCTATTCTTCTCACTTCCTACTGTCCAGAAGTAGCATATGCAGCTACCATGCCTACTGCCCACTACCATGGAATGATGGGCATTCTTCCATATTATTGCCACAATCTCATTAGATTGAGATAGAAAATTGTCAAGAGGTGCAGGCCTATCCAAACACTGCCATAACCGTTACTATCTTCTCCCCAACATTGTCAATGTTGATATAAGTGAGGAACAATAGTCAGTTTTGAAAATAAAATACCAAGTTATTTTTTAAATCAAATTATTATTATCCCAAGACAGGAATCTGGTAAAGATAAGTTATAATGGCTTTACACCAGGAATCTAAGCAGGGCTTCTTACCTCTTTCTAAACCCTACACCCCAAATTGAATCTTGGATTCTCCTGAGCCTTTGGTTGTCTGTGCAGAATAACAAGTTGAGGCACAGACAGACCAGCAATTAGACCTAAGGCACAAAGATAACTAGTGAAACCCAAAACAGGCATGGGGGAGGGTGAAAGACAGTGAGCCGAGTATGTGTTTATGACACTGTTTTGCTCAAACTGACAACCTGAGAGCATGGGCAGCAAGGAGCTGGATTTCTGCTCATTCAGATTAGTAGTTTCTCTCCCATAAGACAGAGGAGATAAGGAGAGGTGAGAAAAAGACTACTCCGGCAAAAAAAAAAAAATATTGAGGCACTAAGAAGTCCTCATTTATCACTGCGATAGAAAAAGTAAGAAAAGCTACTACAAAGTTTCAAGGGAAATCCTGGAAGGTGTGTGTTTGGGTTTGGCTTTGGGTGTAATTCCAGGTTGGGCCCTCATATAGTTTTCTAATTCAGTTGGGAAGAATCTATTGATAGAAGAAGATAAATGGATGGATGGATGGTTGGATTGATAGATAGACAGACAGATGATAGAAAGATAGATGGTTGACAGATGATAGATAGATGGTTGATAGATAGATAAATACTCAAGTTAGTCAAGTAGATCAATTAGCATAGACCAGTAGATCAATAGGTAGATCGATAGGCATAGATCTTTTAAAGATAGCCAGGTTAGGAAGTTGAGTGCATTATATATCAAACTTACTAGGTTTCAGCGAATAATACACTGTTTTCATACATTAGAAGTCTATTCTAAGCGAACTCTATTTGCACTGTTACTTCTTAAAATTTGATTGGAATTATGAAAAATCCAAAAAGTGACAGCATTCACATCAACATATCTGATTTTTAAAGAAAATGGTGCAAATTTAACACTCAGAAGAAAGAAGTAAGAAAAAAAAAGAGGCAATTTGTAATAGAATGGGAACAGACCTGGGACCTGGAGGCTACATTCCAGCCCCAACTCTGCCACTAACTAGCTGGGGAGCACTGGACAAGTCGCTGAGCATCTGAAGTCTTTCATTTCTCCCTAAGTTGGGGGAATGAATGACATCTCTAAGACCCTCCTATTTGTAAGATATGGTGACTCTTTGATCTTTCAATAGGTGAATAAACAGAGATTGCAAGTAATCTTTCTACAGCTTCTGAGCACAGACCTCTCCCATTGAAAGTTATTCAGAGTCCTCATCGTTTTTACAACAAAGTTGGTAATATGAGATGTCTATTATCAATATCCTCCCTACTATATAGCACTCCTATCTCTTTATAGTTTATTCTCCCCTGTACTAAGTTCCAGGCATGTTGAGCTGCTCACATATTTTCATACATCCAGGTTCCTCTGTCTAGATTCAGCCTCAACAAACTCCAAGAGGTCAAGAAAAATTTTTACATTGAATGGGACAACTTACAGTGGTAAAATGAAGGAACCTAAATTTGTAGTCCTTCCTGTTGATGGGAATTATTTTCTTCTCATACGAAAATACTCGAGCTTGTCTTCTAGGGGAGAGAAATTCCAAGTATGAAAAGATGCCTGTTTTTCCAAGCAGTACCCACTACAGACTTCCTGACTCTAATCCACAGCATATTAGCCATGAAGAGTCTTAGGAAAAGCAATTATCCTTACCATAATTGCACCTAAATAAAATATCTTAAAACTGTTGTCTGTGACATAATGGAGGTGAAATGTCCTGTAGAGGAATCATTTTCTCGGCATTCAGAGATTGTGGGGACTCCAGAAGACTGACAGTGATCATCTCAGTAGTGTCAGGGAGGAGCACGGGTTCCACAGGCTGGCCTTAGAGAAACTACAGGGAGAGCAGAGGGAGCCATGAATGACCAGGAAAGACACCAGGCGCCGAACACAGAACTATGATCTTTCCCACAAGCTCAAAGCCTAGAATGTTCCCCAGTTCTGAGGAGCTCCGAGACACAGCGCCAAGTAGAGACAGTAACAGATTCGGAATCGGGGGAAAAAATCCAAAGTCTCATTGTAGGAATCAGGAAGAAAATGGAGAAATACTTTTCTATAAACTTTTAAGAGTCTGAGACACGATTAAAGTTCTCAGTAATCAAATGGGGATTTGAGTTCTAGTGATGATTTCCACTACTTAAATCTCTCAATTTTGTCATTTCTAAGATGAAGCATGACCTAAATGAACTTCAATTCCTATAAAAAAAGATTTTTAAAAAGCTAACACATCAAACATTCCTATGTATTAGACATTATACTAAACCCTGTACATATTATTAGTCAATACTTGAAACAAACCTGTGAGGTAGCTATTCTTCTCATGTGCAGATGTGAGGACTGAGACAGAGAGAGCTTAACTAACTTACCCACACAATTAACAATAGGAAAGCCAGGGTGTGGACCAAATGGGGGCTTTCAACCACTATGCGTACTTGCACTACACCTGGGCTAATGCTAACTAACCGAATTATTCAGGGCAGACTTATTGCTCCAGCACCCAAAATCTCAGTGGCTTAACTGGGAAACGTTATTGTTCACTCGCATCACAGTCCTGTGTGTGTGTGTGTGTGTGTGTGTGTGTGTGTCTGTGTCTGTGTTGGGAGGAGAGGGAGGAGGGACATTGACCTGTTACAACTTATGACCCACCATCTATCACACGTGGCTTCCAGGGTGTCTACAGAAGGTAAAAGAAGGTGGAATTGTGTGAAGATGATTTTTATGCACAGGTGATAACATCACTTATCCCCACTTTTCACTGGCCTGAGGTCAGTCCTATGACCCCATCTAACATCACAGGGCTGAGGACGCATGTCGCTGGGAGCACAGGAAGAGCAGGGGATACACATTTCTGTCACAATGAAACAGGGGTTCATAGTGAAGAAGTTAAAACAAATCTAGAGAAGTGATGCCGTCACCCATTATTATTCACCAAGAACATCTCTTTACTATGAAAAATCCATTTCATGCTTGTCTACTTTGGTAAATCGCAAAATTGAGTTTAAAATTGGTTAAAAATGAGAGTGATCACAAGAAAACTAAAAGGCATTTGATGTTGATAATCAGAGGCTGGCATTCGCCCAGATGTTAACATAGTCTAATTCTAGTTCGTGATAGAATCTGTGCTATTTCTCTTCTTGGAAAATGGGTGCTCATTTCTTACATGCTGTCTTGTTCTGATAAATCTTGAAATGATTTTTTTTCAAAGACAGGAAAAATTCCATAATGAATACTACTGTAAACTATATTCTTTAATATTTGGTCCAAACTAAAATACCAGAGCAAAAAATCGGTTTTTTCACACTTGCTGAAACCATCGAATCCTAACACTTCAGCAACCATTCAACAATTTACCCAGAGAGTTGCTTTTATACCTGTCACAGAGCGAATCAAACAATTTGAAAAGGGAGATAAAAGTAAAGTTTATTGAGTTTCATAATTGTTATATTGTAATAATTTTCTCATTCATAAGAATTTATACTTATATTCAACAATATAAGAAAGTATCTTGCTGTGTGTGATTGGTACATTATAATAAATGAACCGTCAAACATTTTCTTATTCATAAAATTCTGTATTCATGTTTAATGGCATCATTTGAGGATCATTACAATGTGCTAATGGTAAACAACTTTTTAAAATTTAAACCTGGGGAAATGTGATTTTGTAAATTGTCAGTTTAGAGAGACAGAACCACATAAAGAAGAGTGGTTTAAGAGACAAATGCAAAATCTGGAAAAGGAATAAATATTGGGACCAACAGGTGAAACTGTTGCTTTTTTTTTTTTTTCCTGGTGAGCAGGGGACCATGAAAACAATGATCGTAAGATGGAAGCCATTGCTTTTTTTTATTGTTTGTTTCTCCCGCTATGGGAGGGTGGGGAGTGATTGAGTTTTACGTGTATTTTAATTTTTCACAAACATGCAACAACAACAAAAAACACAATGAAAGAATAACGGCATATTGGTTAAAAAATTAGACTCTCTGCTCTCCCACTTACTGGCTGTGTGACCTTTGAGGAGTCACTGAATCTTTCAGAAGGTCAGTTTACCTGTCTGCAAAAACCGATTTAGGAAAAGCCAGTAACTTTGAGCAGTATCATGAGCCTTAACAGAAGTAATACGTGTAAAGTACTTGTAACCTCGCAGAGCACGTGTTATGACCTCAATGCATGTATGTCATTGATATCATTATTATTGGCTATTATTATCACCCAAAAACATGAACTACATTTACTTTCCCATCTGCCTCTTTTTGTTCAGTATTTGTTCACATAGCATTAAAACAGAAATCTGTTTTATCTAAAACACTTAAGTAAAACAAAAGGTGATGACAAGGAAAAGGAGCCCCCTGGATCAAGCCTACAGGTTGCATTCCCTTTGGTTTTATGTCATAGCACTAGCATGATTGATAGAAAGGAGAATATGGTATACAAATGATGTTTTCCACAATATTAAGTCTAGGACTGTTAAAAAGTCAGTAATTGAGAGAAATACAATTGGAATACATGCAAAAGTCTCAGACTCTGAGCCCAAAATAACAAAATATGGTTCTGCTCAGAAGGATGCAAACAAATATCTTCAGGGATGCATAAATAGTAATAGATATTCAATGAGCAGAGAAGATAGAAAACATTACTACTGAATGATTACTGGGAGTGTGAATGGGAAACAAATTAAATGTGAATTTATATTAAAACATAAGAGCTACAAAGAATGAAGTGAAATGCTAAAGGCTTAATAACAGCAAGGTACTTATTTCGGTTGAAATAACTGAAGGGATCGATGATTATGCGATTATGTACGGGCAACTCTGCTTTCTGAGAAAAATATCCACAAGAAAGAAAGCTCAGAAGTAGGATTCTTTTAGTGGGGGGTGGTGCAAAGAACCCACAAAAGGCGCAGTCCCGAGGGACCCAGAGTTTCATTGGGAGAAGATACGAACCCCTTGTTGGAAGCTGAGAGAGTGCAGGAGAGGAGTGAACAAGATGATTGGGAGAAAGCGAATTTAGGAGGAGTTATCCACCGAAGCCTTCTTAACAAGACCCACTGTACCTAGTTTCCCAAGGAGAGAAATATAAACTAACCACTAAACTTGTTTATAATTTGGTTGAAATACTACCTGGGAAATGTGGGTATGGGAAAAAATTATTTTACTAGGGAAATAAAGTATGTCTATTTTCTGAGGGTTAAAACATATTATAGAATAGACAAATGACCAAAACAAGAAGAAACTCCAGTGTATCATTATTATCTATTTCACAATGACAGTTTAGATCATTGTAAAGAGGGCTCTATCGGACGGACTTCTGGGTGAAGACAACAACAAGCGAGAAGCACTGGCTTTGTCTTCCCCAAAAGCCTCAGTAAAGCATTTTGATTTCATTATTTCATATCTTATTTCCATCCATTTTTGACATTGCCATCGCCACCACCTACTCTAAGCAGCTGTCCTTGGGCTGCTGTACTCCAGTCTGCTTTAATGCCTCTTGACTCCATCGCAGGTTACAAATCACAGCCTTATTTCCCAACTTCAATTACTTCTTTGTCACTAATTTGCCCAAATCTGTTAATGGCTCCCTACTGCCTGCAAATTCCTTAAGAAAGAAAAAAAGTTCACAGTGTTGTTGAGATCCCAAGGGGTCAAGCATTGGGCCCGATACTTTCACGTGTCTCATCTTAGCAAAGTTCACAAGGGTTGGGGATGGGCGTTATTTTTCCTAGTTCACAGATAGAGAAGGTCACATTCCTCACAGTGACAAAAAAGATATTCCATCTCAGGGCATTCTGGTTTTAAAATCCGTATTCCTGTCACTACTATACCTTGATATTTTCATATTACTTTCATAGTTCTGAAACAATCTTTTCAGCAGGAATAAATCAACACTCACCAAGCTCTTAGAAGAGGATTTGGAGGGCTTTGCATGCATTCCCCCTCCATCCTTTCAATCAAATCTTCACCTTAACTCAAAGCCCACTTCAAATCCCAGGCTATACTTACTATATATGATGGTAATTAAGAAATTGTATTTTTCTGTTTTTTAGTTTAATTTAGTGTCCTCTCTGGGTCAAGACAGGAAATAACACATTGGTTTCCATGAGTCTTACCCATATTGCTTAGATAGTTCTTGATGTAGAGTGGACTTCAGATAATTACTTGATTATAATCAGGATGAGGATAAAAATAGCAAAGTTGGGTTTCCAGATAAGATGCTCATTAAACTTTCAGCGCTTTGTTAATTTTACTTGAACTTCCCATTTAAATATTCCTTAAAAAAGCACTTGAAAATTTCATCAGTGTGGAAGTATCTATAAAACCTCAGGAATCTTTTCTGCTGACTGAAGTATCAATGGTTAACTTCAGAACAACAAGGCCAGAGAGGCAGGAAGTGGAAGATGGTCACATCCTTGCTCACCTCAATACAGCAAAGACCAGGGACCTCATCACTAAGAGGCAGAAGGACACTGTGCTCCTTCCTAACAGAAAGTGGTGGAGTTTTTTGGCTCCCCAAAACTGCTGATGCGGCTGCCCTTTCAGAATCCATGTCTTTATCCATTTGGGGGATTATAATTTCCAATAATGAAGCACAGGAAGATGCAAAAGTGAAAAGGTAGTTGAAAACCATGGTGTTTGATGGAAGGATTTTATACAAAGGGAAACAAGAAAAGGGAATATCAGTGGGTATGTGTATTTAAAAGGCTATGTTTACTTTTGTTTGTCTTTTTGTTGTTGTTTTCCCAAGAACTGTCTTGCAAAAGAAGAGCTGCAGACTTCGCACAATTATGTGGAATAAATTCCTTTCTACACCCTCGGATTACCAAGAAGTGAGCTGGGAAAAAAAATCTCTCTTCCGTCATGTAGACTCACACTAGAAATAAGAAAGCATTTGGTTAGCAGTTGTGCACACCTACAAGTTTTCTGGTTTATGATCTGAGAGAAGAATGAATTCTTACCAAAAACAAATAGAGAGTAACAGAAGCAAAGGGTGACAAATTCACCTTGGTTATTAGAGCTGGGGCAGGCGGTGAAGACGATATGGTACCTATGAGGATAGAATTTTAGAGGTAGGTCATGGTTTCCTAAAGATAGAAAAATGTATACATTTAAGATTGGGTTGTATTTTTTCAGTCATTTGTTTTGAGTGTATCTACAGCACTGAATCTTTATTTCACCAATGGTACATGATCCTCCCAAAACTAACTTCAGGTTACTGTCTCTTTAAAAAGCATCAGGGAATGAGCCGGGTATCTAACTGGGTTTCTATCTCTCTGTTTCCTAAATGTCTAAGGTGGTCTCCTGGATCTAATTTCCCGACCTCTCTTATGCCTCATTCCAAGTGGATGAAGGCACCATCCAGTTTCTCTTCTCTGAAAAATCATGATTCAGTGCAAAGAGTATTCAGGCGGCATCAGTACACATATCCGATTCATCGGGTTTTCAGAATTCTTGTTAGTCAATGTTTGGTAGCTGAGTAGTGTGGACCTCCAAGATCTGCCTGTCTGCACATTTATAGAGAACACATGGCCTAATATAACCAAAAAAAGCTACCTTTTTCTCCCTGGAAATCCAGTCCCAGGGAAGTAGCACCCGGACCCTCACGGGCCCTCACCCGTTCTTCTGCGTGTGTGAACTCGTGCTCACTTGCTTTAATTGGGATTTCCCTGGATCTCTGTTCCTCAATTGCTCTTCTTATCAAATGCCTGAAGATTCAAGTCCTCAGTTAGTACTTGAAATGTGTCTTACTCTTGCCAGTCTCCCTTCTCGAAACTTGTCTCCAAACTCTCTTTGGTATCTTCCATCTTGTGACCTGTGAGTAGTACACACGGATCCTAACAGCCTTTCATTAGCCTTTGGGGTAGGGAAAATTTATCTTAAACATGATTTAAAATCTCTGTAAATAAGTGAAAAATTTTTTTATGAAATGTAACATATTAACAGCAATCTATTGATTAAATGACATATACAAGATGAGTATTAAATGAGAAGCCTTTATCGACCTCCAGGGGAGAAGACCGGAGGCCCCTATTCTCCATGTAATGGCTGCGTCCTTGACATTTACTTATATCACAATGGAAGTCACTCTCATGTTTCCTCTCATTATTAGGAAATTCCTACTATTCATAGACGTCTGCTCTGGAAAGCCTTGACAAATATTTAGAGAGCTATAGACATGGAAGAGGTGAGACCCTATTTAAAGTTCTGCCTCACCAGGCCCCCCACTGCACATATATTAATCCAAAAAAATCTCTGGTAATGACTCTCTTTCATTGATAGTTTTCATCAGTGCAACATATCAGAAAGTCTTTTGGGGTTGTTTTTGTTTTTATTTTTATTTCTTCTAAATTGGCATTGACATATCCCTCCCATGGTGCAAATCTACAAAGAATATCTGCAAAACCAACAAAGGAACACTGGGCATGAACTCCGAGAGAGGACTGATTTGTCCTTGATGACTTCTCCAGAATTCTGATCTTGGTGCTGTTCTGCATTTTCATTTTTAGCTGCATCCCTTTGGTAAGGAAGAACAGGAGCTCTGTCCAACCATCTTGATTTAGACAGTTAAGGCTTTGATTTAATAACCAAGAGACTTCTCATTATTTCCAAGAGAGAAAAAGAAGTCTCTCAACCTCGGAGTGTTCGTTCCAAATAGCGGGAAGAGATGAAATCACAATAAGGGGTCATGACACTTTGTGAACTGGATGGATTGCTGAAGCCTCATGACCTGGGCTGAAACAATGGAGGTGATAATATGGGAAGACACAGCTACTATAGATGTTAGGTCATATTCAGGCAAATATTTAGTTAAATAAGCCCTTATTAGGTACAGCTTCTACATGCTAGACACTTAACCATACGTTTACATATACTTCCTGGATGTGTATGTTCCTTTGCAATGGAAAAGCATTCATTTCAATCTCAGAAATGCCATAAGACATATGTAAAAAGGATATTATCCACATTTTAGTGATACTTCAGTGAGCAGAGATCAACTGATTCCAATTTCATTAAGCATCTCTCGTTATTAATCAATCCCAAATAGGAACTAATGATGTCCTCATCATCAGTAGACCATTTGAATAGATCCAAAACTAATGCATTAACAATAATAAATTCTCAAAGGCCAATGTATTGATTTTCACATATCGATATGTTGGGGAATACCCACTCCTCCCCTCAAAAAAACATTTTAGGGGCCAGCCTTGTGGCCTAGCAGTTAAGTTCAGTGTGCTCTGCTTCGGCAGCCCCGGTTCCATTCCCAGGCATGGACCTACACCACTTGTTGGTGACCCACATACAAAATAAAGGAAGAATGGCACAGACATTAACTCAGAGGGAATCCTCCTCAGCAAAAAAAACAAGAACAAAAACAGAAACAAAATATTTTAGTGGCTCTAAGTGGTTTTAAAATCTTGGATTATTTTCCTCAATCAGTTCTTACATTTTTCACTACTTCATACTATTTCTCACAAAGATTTTATCTTTACTCAATATTAAAGCATCATGTGCATACCTCACAACTCTCATAGCCTGTATTCCATGAGCATAGAGTATGAGATTAGGGCTTATGTAAAGGTAAATTAATTGGAAAGTGGTACCAGGGAGGAAGAATGAGAGACCAAGAAACTAAAAGGAAGAAGGTAAAGATGGAAGAAAGCTAATACAAAAAGGTGTTATCTAGCTGGTTGTCTGTGAGCAACTACAGTGTTTGATCCAATCAGGATCTTCTTAAGACCCTATAGACCACGTAAGAGATTCATCTATCACTTCTTGTCCCCCCATGTTTAAGAGTTGATCCATGAGGCATTAGTTTGCTAAATTTTGGAGTTGCACATACATGAACGTATCGGTTCTTTGTCAGAGTCAGAGCAACTTCTAGAAGGGAGAAATGAGGCTCTCCGAATATTAGAGGCAAAGTGCTTAGTGCTAAAGAGATGGAAGCCTGAAGAGAACATTATGCCATGACAGGGCTCAGCGGCCAGGCTGAGAGAAAGCTGTGTCTAGGAAGTATCCAACGCAAAACCATAGCCATGGCCATGTGATAAATGTTTGACATTTACACCATCACAGAGCGAAAATTACTGCCACTTAGTTTACAAAATGTCTTTAAACGATCTGAATAGTACCCTGCTTTATTTTTCACACATTCCCCATGCTCTCCTATTGTTGGGGATGTTAAGATATTATTTCTGGCATAATGGAGGAAAAGAATGTGCAGGTCTCCTCTCCCCTCACTCCACTCTCATGTGTGATGCTGTGTCATTGCTGCATTGACAGTAAACAGCAGGATAGACAAAAATCTTGATGCATCTCTCTAAACTTTCCTTCAGAAATATTTCTTCTTTTTGTCTCAATTATTCAGTCTTTGATGAACACTTTTCCTATAAATATGTGATCAATGCGGGGAAAGGAGTTGGCAAAATTTGATAAAATCGGACAATGCAAACTAAAGTCAATTTGATGCTTGAATTAACCAAATAATTACTAACCCTCTGCTTCTTCCTGCACTATGAACTTTGCCTAAGAATTGTGCTTAGGGATTTATGCATGTGGATACCAATCACTGTAAGGAGTTTCAAAGAAAAACTATATATAAAATACATGTAAATTCTGTTGAATTGCATCTAATTAAAAACATTCATAGTGTATATAAGTGGCATAGTGATATTTTGTAAATTGCTAAGTACCAGAGAAATTCCTGGCCAACCCAAGTAGTTACTGTATTCTATACCTAATGCTTGCAAAGATTTTAATTCATCCAGGGAACATTGGCATGCAGACTATAATAAGTAAGCAAGCTTTGTCACTACTCTGATTAAAGGAATTGATTTGACTTTAGGAAGAGTGACTTTAATTAGCTGTGCAAATGCCATTAATTCCAATTAATCTTCTCCCACTGTCAAGACAAAAATCCTGGGAGAAGATAAATTGCAGCAAATCAATATAACCCTTGTTTTCACCAGGAACAGGTGCTCGGGGAAAGAGGAATGTCGTTAATGAGTGTCTATATCAAGAAGTATTTAAACAAGACAGTAATTCAATGTGAAAAGCTTCTAGATGATTTTTTATATCCTATTTATATATTCCTTAATTGCTTTCAAATGGATAGGAAGTATTTACTGTAGAGATTTTGAGAATTATTATTATAATTCTATGGAGAACTATAGTACAAATTCAAATCGTCTTTGCCACTATAGGAAATATAAAGATTAAGACATATGTTCAAATGCATTGTGCTTTCTGTGTGTTTTTAATTCAAATACAAGTACAGTTGGTTAATATGGCAGCAATGATTATAGTTATTGTATCAAATCAAAACATCACAGTAAAATATCAATGAGTATAATGACAAAGCAAAAAATTTTCATACACCAAAGTCAGAGAGATTATCCATGTCATTACAGAATATTGAAAAAAATATATTCTTAGACAACATATATTTTCCAAGCTCTGTTCCTTATTAATTTCCCTATCATTCATTTATTCTCCAGTCAATTTGGTTTTTCTCTATTGAAAAAAATACGCTAAACTCATTCCCACCATTAGGGCCTTTAAATTTGCTTTTCTTCCATCTGGATCCTCTCAAGATTCTTCTAGCAAACATCTCTCCCTATGGAGATTATACCAGCTACAGTGTCCCCCAGCCAGTCTGTCCCTTGGGGAGTTTGTCTGTAGTTACTATTTAGCACTTATCATATCTGAGATTGTTTACTCTTGAGTTTTTCTTCTATACTTCTTCCACGCTCCATGAGGCTACTTTGTAGACGTAGGCTTCAGATTACATGTACTGTACCTAGTACAGTGTCTGGCCCATAGTGGCACTCCATGTCTAAATAAATAATAAACAAACGACCAAACCATAAGGACAGACATCTTCTAAAAAGTAGTAAATAACGTTGACTTGTGGATCAGGGTCCCCAAGGCTTCCTTCAGGCTCAATGATTTGCTATGACTCACAGGACTCAGGAATGCTGGTAAACTCACGGAAACAGTTTATAACAGTGTAAGAATAGAGATTAAAATCAGCAAAGGGAAAAGGCACATGGGATGAAGTCCAGGAGGAACCAGGAGCAAATTTTTAGGTGTTCCCTCCCTGTGGAGTCTCATGGGAGCACACTTATTCTCCCAGCAGGGATGTGTGACAAAATGGGCAAAGTGTTGCCAAACGAAGGAAGCTCACCCAAGCCTCGTGTCTAGGATTTTTATTGGGGCTGGGGCAACACCCACCTGACTGACGTCAGCTACTCAAAACCCAGCTCCCAAAGAAAACACAGGTGCTCACCATAAATCACACCACTAGGATAAACTTATCTGGTCACGCTTAGCAGGCACACAAAACACTCTTCTCAGGCGGCATATTCCAGGGGCTCCGAGCTTCTCTCCCAGAAGCCAGACAAGGGCCAGTCCTTAGGACAGGCCCTTCTTTGGAATGCGCAGGTTTTTAGCCATCCAGGCCTGCTGAGTTAACACTTTCCTGAGCAGCTTACTTGCCACATCTGCACCCAGCTGGCTTGGAATTCTCCCGGATTATCTGAAGTATCCTGTTGCAGAGCCCCTAATATCCTCATTTGCTGAAGATTAGCACAAAGTATGATCAGATTCATCAGACTCTGAGCCCCAAGGGAAATAGGATCCCAGGGCACCGGGCCTTCTGTTTGGTCCCTAAGAGATGTCCAGCTTTCCAATCTACCCCCAACCTAGGTAATTTTTTTTATTGTTGTCATAATAGTTTATGACATTGTGAAATTTCAGTTGTATATTAATATTTGCCAGACACCATATAAATGTGCCCCTTTACCCCTTGTGCCCACCCTCCACCCGCCTTGCCCTGGCAACCACTGAACTGTTCTCTTTGTCCATAAGTGTGTTTATATTCCACAAATAAGTGAACTCATATGGTGTTTGTTTTTCTCTGTCTGGCTTATTTCCTTTAATATAATGCCCTCAAGTTCCATCCACGTTGTTGCAAATGGGATGATTTTGTCTTTTTTTACTACTGAGTAGTATTCCATTGTACATATACAACACATCTTCTTTATCCAGTCACCAGTCGGGCACTTGGGTTGCTTCCATGTCTTGGCTATTGTGAATAATGCCACAATGAACATAGGGGTGCATAACTCTCTTTGTACTGTTGATTTCAAGTTCTTCGGATGAATACCCAGTAGTGGGATGGCTGGGTCATATGGTATTTCTATTTTTAATTTTTTGAGAAATCTCCATACTGTTTTCCACAGTGGCTGCACGAGTTTGCCTTCCCACCAACAGCGGATGAGGGCTCCCTTTTCTCCACAACCTCTCAACATTTGTTGTTTTTTGTCTTGATGATTATAGCCATTCTAACAGGCATAAGATGATATCTAAGTGTAGTTTTGATTTGCATTTCCCTGATGATTAGTGATGTTGCATATCTTTTCATGTGCCTGTTGGCCATCTACGTATCTTCTTTGGAAAAATATCTGTTCATATCCTCTGCCCACTTTTTGATTGGGTTGTTTCCAACCTACATTTTTTATATTTGTCTTTATGTGCTCCTGACATTTGATACTTTGGGTGTCACTCCTGACTGGAATGGAGCCCTTCATCTGGGCTTTAACATCTTCCCACCGCCTCAAGGTCCTTCTTCATCATCACAACCATTGACTGGATCTTCAGTTCTCCCACTCTCTTGATTCCTCCTTGTAGTCACATTAACTTCCTAGGCAATATCGCTTTTAAAACTCGCCAAAAAAGGACAATAACAATGAAAATCACAATGAAAACCATCTTGAGACGCTGCCTTCCTTGAACAACCACTCTGTCTCATGTCTCACCTCTGCATCGTTTTCCCAGATGGTGCACATTTGCCAACTAGCTTCCTCATCCCCCACTTATTCCTCCATCTCTAGCACTCTGGTCCCCTCCTCTGCCTTTCCACAAAATGGATTTTACCAAATTCTCCAGAACTCTCTACCAAAAGTAGGAGCCACTTCCCAATCTCAGCTTCATGATTTCTCTTTGATATTTGACTTTATGGGCCACTTCTTTCAAGAAGCTCTTTCCTCCTTCAATTTCTCTGAAACCATTTTATGCTTGTTCTCCGCTCTTTCTCCACTGGCATCACTACTCACACTCTCCCCATCCGCTCTACTTATTCCTTCTCAGACTCCTTGTGTAGCCTCCTCACTTTCAAAACAGAGATAATAATACCTACTGCATGGGCCTATTGTGAGGAATTTGTGGAGGGAGAGAACTATGAGAAGCCACCTAGGATATCATTGTCACCACAGAGATGTTATCATTACTGGAATCCATAACTTCATAATTTATAGCAAAACCAACATAAATCATATAATTTATTTATCAATATAATTTCTCTTTTCTTTAGAAAGTTACATCCTATATAATCTTTGTAATATCAGTTAAGTCCTTATTTTAAAATTAGAAAGAACGAGGCACAACAAACATCAAATCAATTGCAGGATCACAGATCAGTAATAGAAGCAGAGAATGGAATGTTGACTTTACTGGGAGCACTATTGACTCGATGGCACCAACTGATCTTTTGAGTGATTGATTGATTATGGCTGTAAGCTCTTCTAGGAAGAGTAATTTACATAAACCATGGAACAGCTGGATAATGAATTACAGTTCTGAGCACACATGACTTGTTCTTCAGGGGTGGACAGAGCTCCATTATCGTATTTTATAAACAATGATGAAAGTTTTTCAATTTATGAGGAGAATGTTTTTCCTTAACATTTATACTCCACATTAATAAATTTATACTTAATAATTGAAACAGGCAAATAGAGCAGCTGAATTTGCATTTTATAAGAATTTAAGAGATTCAATTCATTCATTTAATATGTATTGTGTACCTTCTAAGTCCTTAACATTAGAAGTAGTATGTTTTGCACTGTGAAAGATACAAAGACAAATAAGAAATAATTACTCCTTAAATTATGCTTTTAAGGACTTCTCAACATATTTAAAGCTCAACTTGTATTTCCTGGAAAAGCTCACACTGGTCTCCTTCCATTAGAGAAATCATGACCGAAGACATCTATTTCAAAGTTATCAGCAGATAGATGGCAGTTAAACTGTTTTAGAGGTAGATGAAGTCACTGAAGATATCATAATAAGGGAAACTAAAAATGAGGGTGGGCCACAGAACAACACTATCTTTTGTTAGGCGGAGGAAAATGAAATCTCAAATAAGATAAAATGGGTGGCCAGAGAGCCCACCCAAGGAGAATGACCAACGGTGTTTAATGCCACCAAAAGCCCAAGTAAATGAGGACAAAAATGGCTCATTGTTTTAGCAATGTGACAGCCAGCCCATCATTACAACTAAAATCAGTCGCTCAGATGACCAGTCAGTGCAGTTGAGTTGTTAACACTCTCAGAGTTCTTCTGTCATGTTTTCATGGAAAGGAGCCATGAAGAAGGAAGCCAAATTACAGGGGACTGAGTGGTGAAGAAGAAATGAGGCAGTGGGCACAGAGGCTCGTGGGTGAAGAAAGGAGAATTTGCAGGGCCTCACAATTGGATAAGTTTTTGTTATTATCTTCATTATTAAACAATACATGTAAATTAGATGCCATCTGAATTTCCTTGGAAATTTCATCAGTCATTTCAATCCATGCCTCACAGAAACAGGCGCAAGTCAATAGGTAGACATTATAACATCCCCATCCTGTCCAGTGTGTCACCCATTCCCTGGTAGCAAAACCACTTTCACTTGGGGTAATTGTCTAGAAAACTCTATGTCATTCATACTCTTGTGTCATAATCGTCATTCTCATCTCCACCACTGGTTGGCTTTTAAAAAGTCCATGAAGAAGCAGCTTTTTGGGACACCTTGTCAGTCATTTTATAAACACGATCCCAGTGCACAGACTGGACAGTCCAGACAAGCACCACCCCTTGGAGAACCTACGCCGGAATATGCACTACCTAACCACAAGATTCCCAAATTGGAATAATAATGATATTAAACAGAACATAACACCTACTGTACGGCAAGTACTCTTGTCTTATGCTCTTTGATTCATTTAATCATCACAACTCTGTGCAGTGGGTGCTGTTATCATACCCGTTTTACAGACAAGGAAAGTGAAGTGAGGTAACTTGTGTACAGTCATATTAATAATAAATGGTCGAGTTGAGAATCAAATCCAGAGCCTAGATTATCCTCTTAAATCCTACACCATATTGTCTCCAGACAGGTGGAATGTGGCTGCTTTTAAATCCTGTCCCAGCAATATGACTTTGCCTATGTAGGTCAGAAAACAAGAAAGATGAAACAACTGAAGAGCCCTATTTCAATCCCACAGCAGGGTCAAGGTTGCTGATGTGATCTGAGAGGCTGGAGAGAAAATTGATGATCGTACACATCCCTGGAATTGACATCAATGAAATTTGTGGTAACATAATTCTTAAAAATTAAATGCCATCTGACTATATTGAACTATAAGTACTAGGCATGAAACCATTAAACCTGGAACCAAACTGTGTGGTCTTCAATAATTGATCTAACCTCTATGAGCCCCAGCCTGCTCATCTGTAAAATGGGGATAATAACTATCCACCAGCACTCTAGAGGCGGGGGTTACCACTCAACAAATGTGTATGAAAGCACCCTGGATGTTACCGAAATGATTTTTTTTTTCAATCCTTCATAGATTCTTTCACCTAAAATCCTTCCTTGTTTCATCTCAGGTCTTGTTCTTTAATGAAGTTATAAACTCTAAAATTCTGAGATAATTAACATTAAGACAGAGTTCCTAAAGTGGTGGAATATTGGAAATTTTACTGGCCGTATGCAGACCCCTTTGTCGTGGTGTTCAGACAACACTCCAGACCAAGCTTGACGTAGAGGAGGATGGTTTTCAAAGTAATTAGTTCCTAATTCAGATAACAAAACAAGGCCTTTTTCATCAATATCATATCTCTTCCAACACAACACCTGCTCATCTATACTGAAAGGGGAAAGTCTTGGAGGAAATGTTATCAAGAAAGCTTGGAACCTTATGTCTTTTCCATCGTGTTTGAAAGCTTTTGGCATTTTATGATTGTCAGCATCTATCCATGTGCCCTGAAGAGTTTATTCTTTAAAAGACAGGCATTTGTGAGGAATAATTAAATTGGGGATAGGTCTAAAGGCATACCTTTAAAAAAAAAAAAACTCATTTCCAACCATAGCCCTTTCTGCATGAAAGTGAGGGTTGGAGGGCTATGTTTGAACCTAAGCCTTAAGACAGCTTTATTTTTAACACGTGTTAAAATTTATTTAGTGGAGAAGGAAAAGAAAATAGAACCGACATATGGCCAACTGTGAGAAACAGTTCTGCTTTAGGAAATATTCTAAGAGAGAAAAGTAGAAGCGAATATGAAAGGTTTTGCCCCCTCCGAGTTCACAGCTAACCCGGTTTTAGTATCAGGCTCCCATGTACCTAATGCTCTCATAACAATTCACGGCAAGCGAAACTGAGATTCAGTTAAAAGAAATGCAATTGAATAAATAAACACACGACCCAAATCATGATTGTCCATTATCTTGAGGATAATGCTTCAGGAACGTTGTCATAAGTTGCTTTAAAGTAAGTATTACGATATGTTTGAGAGAATTCATAAATTAATTTTTGTGAGTAAGGAGTTCCTTTAAAATATATTTGTAAAAAATAAACCTAGAGAAGTGGAAGATGCAGACATGTTACAACCTAGCAATGCCACATCTGCTATAGGAAAATTGTGCTCAGGTATACAGGAGGCATAAACCCAAATGGCATTGTTGTAATTAACAATAAAATAGGAACGCAGCCTAACTGTGTGCCTCACTCAGGAAATGTTATGAAACACTGCACTGTACAGCTGTTCAAATGAATAAGTTAGATCTAAAAGTATCAAAAGAATAAATCTAAAAAATATTGAGTGAAATAAGTCAGTAGCAGAAGAATACATACAGTGTGATAATATTCCTGTGTGTACACCTCTGTGTACATACGGAGCAAAATCACAGAAAAAAGAAAAGAAAAGCTAAGGAATATACAGGCCTTCTTCAGAGAGGGAGTCCTTCTGCAGGGGAAGTAATTACTGAGAGGACTGGGGAAGGTGGAGTCTGACACTTTAGGTGAATTTGTAACATTTTTTTTTTTTTTGATACAGAAAAGACAAGCAATTATGATCAAATGTTAATGTCTATTTAAACTATTGATGAGAACACAAGTATCTGTTATATTATTTTCTGTTCTTCCTATATGTTTGATATATTTTGCAAGTTAAATAATTGTTGCAAAAAACAGTAAAAAAGGATACTAACAAAGACAATTACTAGAACTGCCCTAGTAGCGGCTTTAACACCTAGAAGGTGATACTTGTCTGGTCAGTTGCAAGGGGTTAAATCTCAAGCTGGTGGGAAGTTGTCCATAGTCACTAAGGTCCCTTCAGTTTCAAAAATATATGATTTTATGAAATAAATCTTAGAAAATCCTTTAGGTCAAGTTTAGCTTAGGGAAAAAAAAAGACGTTTCTTTTGAACTCTAACATCCATGAAATTCTAACAGCTTTGGGGTCTTTTTTGGTTCTGTTGGCTCTAGGACTGTTCTGTTCTCATATTAGGAAACAGAGACAGCCACTGCTAACGCCTGAGCACCGCGGACCTGGCAGTACTCTGCGCTGATCCCCTGGGATCGCTTTTTGCCCTTTTGGCGCACCCCGCTGCAGCTGTTATGTGCTCTTGCTTCTAAGACCAGCATCTATGACTGCCTGGGCTCTTGGAACCACTTCACCTCCTCAGATGGTCAAAAGTGCCTGGGAGGTGATGCCTCCCATGCCTATCCCAGGCAGCCTTAGCCAACAACGGATGGAAAATGTGAAAGCCCAGGTCCTCTCGGGAGAAACGCTGAGACATAATTTGCAACTCAGTGCTTCCCATGGGATCAGGCTGGGGCCGAGATTGGACCTAAATCTTTTTTTTTGGCCTCTTCCCTTTCCAGGTTCTGCTTTTTTCACTCCCTTACTGTTTTCTCCCAGGAACACTGAATACGTTATTTGCTCACATAACCTTGGCTCAGGGTCGGCTGAGGAAACCTGACCCAAAGCAAGCAATCAATGAACTTATTCATTATTTTTCATTACACTTCACACATTAAATCATTCTTATAAATTTTGTCATTCAAATGTGACCATCTCTACAGTCTCATGAACTCATCTCTAGGTATTAGGCAAAAACAGGGCTTTGAGCAAATTTCAGTAAATCTCAGTAAGAAACCAGAGGGTACTTTAGGACCCCTCTCCAGAGTGTAGCATTAAGGGATGAGGACAGTTCGTTCCCCCCAACGCTGTCACAGACCACTTCATAAGGCTTAAAATTTGAACATTCATTTCCAGCAGCTCTTGGAGAGAGATGGCAGAGGCTACAGTGCCAGGTGGTCCACTGTTGTGCCGGCAGGTGATGTCAACGGGTCTTGGCAGACATGGCGGTATGGAATGAAAGCAGCAGAAGTGCCCGGCAATCGTGCTGACACATTGCCAACGCAGCAGTACACAAGTGGCTGTGGCCCCGGTGCCCAGGAGAGGCAGAGATGCCTGGTGGGCAGACATGTTCAAGCAGAGGTATCAAAGCAGTGTCTGACAGACGCCATATGGCACCTGCTGGGCTGCTCTGAGAGCTCCTGTGAGCGATTCCTTGGATGAGGAATTTGCATGGGGCTGGAGGATGGCCTGCAGAGTTGCAGACAAGAGCCAGTGGAATAGGGTACCATTACTTTGATCCATGTATACCCTCAGCACGGAGGAACAGTTTATGCTTAAAGGGCTTGCCATTGGAAAGGGGGAAAACACAGCGTTTGAAGCCCTAGTCGCAATTATGTTTTCTAAAAAGCATAGGAGATGACATTGCCTCTGAGAAGCATTTATGCTTCCAAGAATGAATGATGGGTAGATGACTTGTACCTCGTCACCAACGTTTGCATTATTTAATGTGGGAAAAGGAAAAGAGACATAATTAAAGGATAGATATAGAAAGCGTCAAACATCAATGGCCAGGTTGTGATCAAAAGTCATAAATGTGAGCATAATTGTATGATTTATCTCTGTTAATGTTAAATGTAAAAGGTATGTTGGAATTTCTCAAAGTTTACGAATGAGTAAGCAGGTGTGGCATAAAGATTCTTGATCAGACAAAGCTTCCTTTGGACCAAAGAACATAGAGCTGTAACTCAACACATTCTTCTACTTCCTCTTCTTTTGGCATAAAGGGCATTTTCTGATCATTTCAAATTACAGAACAAAGTGGATTAGCCACACTGCAACCTGAATGGAGAAACATGACTTTCCAAGGTCCTCATGTCACTTCACCCCATTGTTTTGAACGACTGTAACAGGAAATCGTGCTTATTGGCTCCCTTAGGTAGGGAGTTATCTCATATTTGAAAAGAACAGTTGTTGCTTTTTAAAAAATCAGGTTTGATTCCACTTGCTGATACTTCCATACAGAAAAAATATATAATTCATAAAGCCTTTGTTACTTTTAATATATATTTCATTGAAATGGGCATATAAATAAATGGTGAACAAAACCATGTCTGGTCTAATTTCCATGATATATCCCTGCTTTTATCAATGATTATTGTAGATGTTCTACTCTATGTTTTAATATATAACTTTCATACTTTCATTTTGGAGTTGTTTTCTATAACACACAGCAATTTCAGAAGTTACGTGTGGTCTTATGCCAATCTGTTTAAAGCACGGTGCTTCCTTATGGTCTCTCTTAACAAGGAGTTTTTGATATCCAGTTGGAACATGCCTTCTGGAGATGCGTTCTGTTTGGAAATTATGAAAATAGAAATTGTTGATTTATCAACCACAATTCTTATACCTACATACCGAGTGTCCATACATTCTGAGAAAATATTCAGTAGATTTTTGATGGTATCCTAACAATAAAATTTTTATAATACTATTTCCCACTGGATATCAAACACAGGCCTCTCAGACATAATAATAAAGTGAAAATCCCATTATAGAATTTATACTGTAGCATAATTGTGATCAGATGCACAACGACAAAAAGACTAAATATCTTTCAGAATTCTGTCAAACACCTATCCTGCTAATATCAGTACATTAAGCACAGATTCCTCTGTGAGTTTTTGATTTTAAGAATGAAATCATGAGGATGTTGACTATACAACACAAGCCCATAAAAATAGTATGTTAACACACATATAAAAATCTGTACTTTTCAGGGCCGGCCCAGTGGCACAGCGGTTAAGTTCGCACATTCCACTTCAACGGCCCAAGGTTCGCCAGTTCGGATTCTGGGTGTGGATGTGGCACCACTTGGCAAGCCATGCTGGGGTAGGCTTCCCACATATAAAGTAGAGGAAGATGGGCAGGGATGCTAGCTCAGGGCCAGTCTTCCACAGCAAAAAAGAGGAGAATTGGCAGCAGATATTAGCTCAGGGCTAATCTTCCTCAAAAAAAAGTACTTTTCCAGTGTACCTGACATGGTAACCTAAAGAATCAATAGAATCAGTAAAAATACCATAATCCTTCATCTTTTCAAACAATAAAATGATGGCAATTTTTCCATTCTTTCATCAACTTACCCTCACCTCACATTTTCCACTATTCCATATGTCTTAAAAATTATCCATCTTTTCAACTTGTCGTAGGCGGGAGGGTTCCTTTCTAGTCCTTATTTCAGTGACTTTTGCGTAGCTGCTGAGCGCCCATTTTAGTTTCTGGCTTTCAGGATCTCCCACCCTAAGACTCCCCACCTTTTTAGCAGGGAGAGGGGGATGAAGGCTACAACAACTTAAATTATTAGAAGTCTGTGCCATTTGAGAGACAGAATTGTGGGATACTTGTATACTACACAACATTCCCCATGTCACGGGCACCCAGCTGAATCCAGATCCAGGCTGGATCAGAGAAGCCTCACCAAGATCCGTGAGTTTTCAAGTGTCTCGACTTTCCTCTCCACATGTCCTCAGAATTTTGCCTCAGTGAAACAGAAGGGTCACAAGAGATATTCTGCATTCTGAATCCTCCTTTGATATTTACAAAGACAGGCAGTGGCGAATTGCCTGAAGGGATGTGATGTGAGACACGAAGCACCCTGTTGTTAGAGAAGGAGCTTTGCTGTCAGACAGACGAGGTGTGAATTCTTCCTCTTCCACTTGGTAACTGTGACCTTGAGCATTCCACAATCAATGACTCCTTCCCCAGATATATCAACCTAGAGCCATCATTTCATTTCACAGTCCCTCACATCACCAATTACCAGATTACATAATCATATATGTCTAAAGAGCCAGTGTGGTTTACAGACCTTCCTCAACTTATGATGGGGTTACATCCCAATAAACTCGTAGTAAATTGAAAATACTGTAAGTTGAAAATGCGTTTAATACATCTAGCCTACCTTAAGTGTGCTTAGAGTACTTACATTAGGCTAAAGTTGGGCAAAATCATTTAACACAAAGCCTGTTTTATAGTAAAGCGTTGGATATCTCAAGAAATTTATTGAATACCTTACTGAAAGAGAAAAACGGAATGGTTGGATGGGTACGGAATGGTTGTAAGTGTATCGGTTGTTGACTGGCTGCGAGCTGACAGTGATCACGGGGCATCTGGGAGCTGTGGCTCGCTGCTGCTGCTGCCCTGCATGACAAGAGAGTGGCTTACCCCTTACCACCGGCCTGGGGAAAGATCACAATTCAAAATTCAAAGTACAGTTTCTACTGAATGTGTCGTGCTTTTGCACCATGGTAAAGTCAAAAAATCCTAAGTGGAACCATCATAAGTTGAGCACTGTCCGCAGTGGGAAGTAGACATATTGTGATAGCTAATTTTTTGTGTCACCTTAGCTGGGTCGTGGTGCCCAAATGTGTGGTCAAATATTATTCTGGATGTTTCAGTCCATTGCAGAAGTATAAAATAACATTGTGTTCAATTATATTCATGAGCAATATTGCATTTATTTATTAATGTCCAAGAATAAACATCCTATTAAGTCAAGTGGCTATTTCACAGTACAAAACACCAAGACTGTCCAGTGTAGTGATGATTTGCTAGTCATTTTTAAGTTGCTCATAGGTACTTAAAATAGTATTTGATAAATGAGATCCTATTTAAGTCAGGATAGCAACAAACTGCAGAAATACTATAATTAGAGCAGGATTAAGATAACACAGCATTAAAAATTTTAAATGTGTTCATATTTTCAAATAAAAATTTTTATTTGATTGAGAGTATTAGCATTCAAGTTAACGTCAAAGATTCTATCACGAAATAAATATTTTCCAAATGAGTGTGGATACCAGGAATAATCAAAAGACTTTTGTAACAGCTATTTGTTTAATGTTAAAATGGGATTAAGAAAAAAAAATTTTAACTAGTTGAACAGATAACATTAAATGTGACTTCTAAGAAAGTGAATGCAAAAAAGATGAAACAATCAAAACTGTTTCACCACCTTCAATGCTGATTTTTTAATACTTTGAATTACTATAGATTGATTAATTGAAGGTATATTTAATAATGGCATTTATACATATCATTTTAAAATTATTAAGGACAAAATATTAATGTCTATGCATTTCGATGTTTTATTTAAAACTAAATTTGAAAATTACATAAAACTACCTAAGTGTTAAGACATTGGGCACTGGAGAGTCTGCTTGGATGTCCACAACAAATTACCGTAGCCTGAGTGCCTTAAACAATGAAGATGTATTTTCTCACAGCTCTGGAGGTGGGAAGTCTGAGGTCAGGGTGCCAACCCCCATGGCTGGGTTCTACTGAGGGTTCCCTTTGTGGCCTGCAGGCAGCCCCTTTCTCACTGTGGCCTTTCCTCAGTGATTGCCATGGAGAAAGAGATGGGAGAGCAAGCTCTCTGGCATCTCTTCTTCAAAAGGCACTAATCCATCACGAAGGCCCCACCCTCAAGAACTCATCTAAGCCTAATTATTCCCCATGGGCCCTGTCTCCAAATACTATCCCACTGGGGGTTAAGGCTTCAACATATGAATGTGTAGAGGGCAAAATTCAATCCATAGCACATCCCTTCCCATAATTTAAGGTCCTGGTAAAAAGATGCAGCACGGGTCCCTTCAATACAGGGAATGTTGGGTCAAGCCTTTTATAATGACTCCATCAGGACAGACGTTTTTCCTAAACTAAACAAAATTCCAGATTGGTAAGAAGTGTAAAGTTTCTACCCATACCAAGGAGAGATGTGGAAAAGAACAAGAGGTTTAACTGGTGAAGGAGAGAATCCAGAAGACTAATCCAGGCACTAGAAGGGAGATGATGGAGGCACTAGAGAAACAGGGTCTGGGGCACTTAGGGAAGCCTTCCTAAAAAGGCAAATCTTCAGTTCATTTTTTTTTTTCCCCAAAAGTTTGTCCTTCCAAAAGAGAGAACATTCCAGTATTCCAGTGAGAAACATGAAGGCATGAGAAACAAGGGATTGTTTCTACAGAGTAGAACCTGGTGCCGATCTAGCCCTCTCCTCACTGGGAGGGAAAGTGTGGAAACAGACAGATGAGCTTTTCTCTTCTCCCCGCCTGCATTCTTGGCTTCCATCTAGCAAAAAGATTCGCTTGGGTGTGATGTTGTAATGGTCGGGGCTGGAGAACGGATGGTAAGTGTAGGATTATTATAGAATAAATGCAAAAAGAAAACAAAAGTAACACAAAACTTCCAACATTCATGATTTGGCAGCAAGCCTGTAGACTTGAACCCATATGCTGAATATTATTACATACATTATAGAGACATAGAGATATTGAATGGGCACATAATTATAACCAGCAACTTGATACCCTCTATGAAGTTATATTTTTCTATCTGAGAAAACCCATCTCATTTGCTAATCATAAAGTTACCAAAAGGACATCCACAAACAGGTGAGCAGGAAGAGGGACCAGCCAGATCAGTCACATCAACCAGGCAAATTGCCTCCACCAGAACTGGACAATGGAGATTAATGAGCATACATTTCTTTTGCACGTCTTAATCTCTGTTGGAATTCCAGTGCCTGTCTTTGTTTCATTTAGTCATCGTCAGCCATTGTTAAATGAAATATTATATTATTCCAGCTAAAAGTTTTTTCTTGGTAGAATTTTGAATTTGAAGAAGCCCACTTGAGCCTGAATGATTAAAAAATGAGGCTATCAGAAAGAGTCCGCGTTATTTCAGAACTACTTCACTCCAAACCAGGGGCACATGGGCGTGAGATGGTCCTCTTTCAACCTTCAGCAGATATAGACAAGGATAAAAAGAGGAGAAATCGTTTCACCATGATTATTCTTGGCCCTTGGTATCTAATGTATAGCTTCTTCCTGGTCACAAAGGTATTATAATATTGGCAGTCTAGAATCCTAGAATCCAGTGAATCATAACTATAACTTAAAAACTCAGACGTGGAGGCATAAATCTGACAAAACAAACATATCTAGAAAATCCAGCCCTTACTACTGACCCATATAGAATTATTAAAAATCTGAAATTTGATCTAATCATTTGTCATTAAATAATAACAGTTTGAATCTCAGTAGAATTTAGTGTTTTTAAAACATATCAAATTTATAACATTCGTTACTTTATTTGATGCTCACAAATTATTATAAAGAAAGGTAAGGAAGGCAAAAGCCTCTTTAATAGATACAGGTACTGAGTTTCAGATTAAGCACTTTCCAAGATCACGCAGTTAGGAATTGTTGTGCAAAGGTCTCAAAATCGAGTGCCCTTACTCTAAGTCCCACGCTGACTCTATGAGGCATCACCAAAAGTCCAAAGAACAGAGAGGCTTCTGGAAACAGATAACTGGGCTGGGGCTTGGGTGAACCAAGTCTCTGTGTCCTGAGTCTACACATCATTTCATTTAACAAACATTTGCTGAGTACTTACAATGCAAGAGGCAGATGATAGCTCTGAGAGAGATCAGGATGAAAGGAGATAGGAGCTCTGTCCTCATTATGCTTATAATCTAGTGGAGCAAGATAGACATGCATGCATTTCATAATATCAGACAGAATATTGTTGATTTTGCAATGAGTAAGTGTGGGTTCTACGAAAAAACACAGGGGGATGGATTCCATCTTGGGAGAATTAGAGTGGCTTTTTGAAAGAAGAGGTCTTGGAGCTAGGCTGTTTAAAATTGATTGAGTTTTGGTTGGCTGAGAAAGTCAGAATGTTTTAACTGTAGTTTTCCATCTGGAAAATGTGGATAGTAGCATTAGTCTTGCTCACCAAATGTGAACAAGCTAATGGCACACAGGATTACTCAGAGCTGACTTCCAATTAAGTTATTAAGCCAATTTGGTAATTGAAAGGAAAAGAGAACCTTATTGATGAGAACTTAGATACAATCATTGTTCTGCTGTATTCCACAAGAATATTCTAAGAACGACTGTATGACAACCTACAACTCAAACAGCATGTCTATTGTGCTAAGAAGTAAATTACAGGGAGGTAAAAACAAGATTAAGAAGGACAAAAGTTAGGCCATGTATGGTTTAAACATTAAGTACAAGAAATATAGAAAATTGTTAAAACAATTCTTTAAAAAAGTATAAGAAGTATAGAAAATTGCTAATTAAATAGATTAAAAAATTCACAGAGGAAAAATTAAAATTAATAAAATAATGAAAAATGCATGTACAGAAACAACACCGGAAAGCTAAACATTTAAATGACGGAATTTTTTTCGACTTTCAAGGAAAAGAAGAACACATAGATTGATCAAATCTTGCAAAAAATATAAAAAGCAAAGTTTAAGCTTATCGATGTATTTATTTTCACGTATAAGTTTTAATGTTTTTAAAAACATCAGCAAACAGCAAAGCTAGCATGTACAAACACATAATTTCTTAGCCAGGATCTCTGAACTGAAGGAGGTCCCAATAAATGGGACATCTGCGGAATAGTTAAAACAAAACTAAACCTTCCTTTTAAAAAGGTTGGAGCACATTTTTCTTTACCTTTGACCTACTCGCCAATTCCCAAAATATATCAGAGAAAAAAAAAGACCAATTCTTGCAAATAATTTTTATGGAAATAGGTAAAATAACAAAACAACCGTCACTGACCTTGTATCTTTAGCATTAAATATGATTTTTTGTTTTGTTTCTTTTAAAACCACTGTTTTCCAACTCTGTAATCATATAGTCGGGTTCAGTGAAAGACAGCTGGTGAAATTTTTGCTCTCTGATATTCTGTTTTTTTCTTTGTTTTTAAATAAAACTTGAGGGGCCGGCCCCGTGGCCAAGTGGTTATATTCCCACACCGCTTCAGTGGCCCAGGGTTTAGCAGGTTCGGATCCTGGGCGCGGACATGGCACCACTCATTAGGCCATGCTGAGGCGGCATCCCACATGCCACAACTAGAAGGACCCACAACTAAAATATACAACTATGTAACAAGGATATTTGGGGAGAAAAAGCAGGAAAAAAAAAAAGAAGATTCGGCAACAGTTGTTAGCTCAGGTACCAATTTTTAAAATAAAAAATAAATAAAACTTGAATATCCAATTATTCTTTTAATCTTTTGTCCTATTATGCTGCTATTTAATCATTATTTGTTTATTTGAATTCTTTCTAAATTTATTTCTTTAAAAAAACAAAGTGAAAATCCCTCTTTGCCACTGCCGCTGGCCACAATCCATTTCCCCTCAGGTCCAGAGATAACTTTATTTGCAATAATTTCTGCCACTAATAGACAAAACATTCCAAACAGTCACTACCATTTCAACACGGGACTCAGAACCCATTCTCAGTGTTCCTCTTTATGACGTTACTCAAATCCAGGAATTCTTTTATCATAAGAACATTCATTAAATCTTAAATAATGTCGTTGGGTCAATAGGCATGTGATTTGAAGAGACACAAAGAAAGAAGTGCTTGCTCTTTATATGGAAGCTCATAAACTAAAAGGAATGCTTGCCCACCGTACTCTCACTTCTGGGTCAGTAAATTAGTAACTACTACAGTTAAGGAAGGGACATACACGCTACTTAATGTAGTTAGAATTAATTTTAATTTGCATGTTCAAATTTCATAGGATTATTATTAAGAATTAAATAAAATTATGCCTGTAAAGTACTTTATCACAAGATACAGGACATACTAAGCTCTTAACAATGACTTCTACTACTGCTCCTTCCCTACTACGTACAACAATACTAAGGGGTATCCATCACTGGAAATAGAATTATAACACATAAAAAATTATTGGTTGTATGAACATAATGATTAATTACATTTTTTTTTTTTGCTTATAAGTTCTGAACTCTATAAATACACACGGAAGTTTTGAGACAAAAATATAAGCTTAGTCGTTGGTAACTCAGAGCTGGAAAACACATCTTGGGCTTGTTGCAACAAATATCTTTCTACTTATTTTTGTTCCCTCAGTTGTCTTATACATTAGGCCCTGGCCACCCCGTGGGCAATGGCCAGCTCACTGTGCAGAGGCAGAACTGGCCTGACCCCTCTCTAGTGTCATAGAAGCAGCAGCAGAGAGGAAGCACACATATGATCAGTGGCAAGCCATATAAAGGAATGTGAAGGGAGGCGAGGAACGAGGGTGGTGAGCATGCTGACTTCTCCCCACTCAATAGTGTTTTTTCCACTCTTTCCCAATCATTTATCTCTGATCACATTTTCTTCTACAAAGAAAAATGAGTGTGGGTTGAAAAAAATCATAAGCTCTCTCCCTCACATTTCCCAGAGGACTGACATTCCTATTTTATGATCAGACGAAGGAAAATAGGAACAAAGATGGCTCTCCTACAAAGCATTTTATTTACAAAAACAACAACAAAATCTTTTGATCACTTATCTGCCTGATTCATACTGAGTAAATTTTCCAGGATAGTTTGACATCAGAGCTGTGGAGAGATCCCTGCAGAGTTCCTCCCCTCGTAGACACCATCTCTTATTCATATGGGTAACACCAGTGTGATGGGTTGGCCCTCCCTCTGTCACTGGCTGATCTAATTGATGAATGAGAAAATTGAGATATAAGGAGGAACAGAAGGTTTGTAGGGTAAAATGTATGATAGGAAACTTCTCTAGACTCTAAAGCATGTACTATACATATGGTAGAAAATTATTACAAGAAACTCCCACTCTGCATAATGCTTACACTCTGCCTCTACAAGTAGCCAAGAGCTTATGCGTCTTCTCCGGTCAAATGGTCCTACATCAGTCATGAATACAAATTGTGCGTAATATCTCATTTGTACCAGCAGATTCCCATTTTGCTGCCATGATTTTGGGAGTCTTCTTAGGTTCACCATTTGTCATAACCTAAATAGAATCTAAGAAAGCTATAATTTATACCAACAATTTCTTTTTATGTGAAGCATCTTTTGAAAAACTCTTTCCAAGGAGAATTTATCTCATATCTCTTACTTTTTTCCACATTCCTCTATTTTGAGGAAAAATAGGAATTCTAAAGGGAGTTGAAGTGGAAAATTATTGGTTTTGGCTTCCAAGAATCTGTTACCTGTCTATACAAATCATCCATAATCAATCTATAATCAAAATTGGGGTGAGTTTATTACATGAACCAATCAGAGGACTACAGCCCGGGAGAAGTAACCTCCATGAGAAAGGAGGCACTCCAGAGAAGGGGTGTGTACAGCATGGTTATATTCCATTTTGAACAAGGAACATACATCAGATATGACAGGAATACCTTTTTTTTTTCCTCTTCACAACAGTCACAAGACATTTTGCTCCACACAGCAGGTCAGTGGTCACAAGATATACACAGGGGGTCAATTTGACTCCAGTTTCTGGGAAGAAATTCTTATCTTTAAAGAAATGCTGATGTGGGGGGAGACTTTCATCCCTATCTTTATGGGCATCACTCTTTGCTTCGGGATACTGTAAGTGTTTAAAGGAGATGTACAATGCATGCTCCACAGGCCATGTCAAGCCATTGTGGAAAAACAAGGGCAGGCCAAACTAGTTTAAAACCAAACGGCTTCCTCCTATGCCTCAATGTACATTAACTTTTCTTATTGCTTTTCATTTATTCCATCATACCCAGTTTTGGAAACTATACCCCAATTTTCCACTGGGACACCACCCACTCTGACTTCTAGTTCTGGTATTTCATGTAGTCCCCCCCACCCAGATCTGGAGGAATGGAGCATATGATCCAGGCCTAAGTCATTCTAGACATCATATTCCCCAAGTCAAGTTGATTAGTTCATGGAGACACACATCCCTGAATCTATTGCAGTCGTCTTGCCATCAAAAGGAGACTGAGAAGAGAAAGAAGAGTCAAGACAGAGGAGCTGCCTTGTAGATAAAAGGGAAACTGAGAAACAAACCCAAGGAATGCATATGTCTTATCTAATGGCTAAAAGCCTCACAGCTTTCTACATGCTGTTCCCTCTACCTGGAGTGTTCTTTCCCACAGAATCCCATTGCGTGCTCCCTCACTTTCTTGAGGAGCTTCTACAAACGTAATTTCATGAGGCATCTTCCGTAACCACCTTACCCTGCTTTTTCTTTCAAAAACTTTGCAAAGAACTGCTATAATGACATAAATGTTTCATGTTTATTTCCCTCCTCTACAGAGGAAAACTTGCTTGTTTTCTTCACGGCTGTATGTTTGGTACCTACCACTGACGCTGAAATATAGGAATTTAATAAATATTTATTGTAAAAAAAAAAAAAAAAAGTCTGCACCTGATTTGAGAAAGATACAAACAGGCAGTCTTTTTAAATAATTTAAAAAAATTAAAACCACAAAAGTTGCAAAAATGTACTAAGAATTTAAGCATTTCTCTCATCTTGATTCTGGTGGTAAAATCTTGCCACACCTGTTCACCCCCCACCTCTCTATATGCATCTGCTTCCCTTTGCCAAACCATCCATGAGTATACATTTTCTTCCCCAAATACTTGACACCTTACACAGCTAGCTAATGAATAATTTCATATTAGAGGAAAAGCAAAAATAACAATATTCCTACAAAATATCAGGATCACAATGAGCACTCTCAAAAGATAAAGCAAAAGAGAAAATTATAGTCAGACATTTTCCTTCCTGTCTATGTGGGTTTAATGAACAAAGGGTAACAGAGAGTAAATCTGAATGAATATTAGGCTCTATATTTATTAGGTAAGTGGGATGGTGAAAAGATGATTTTGCATAGTGGGTCACATTGCTGGGTTTTTAATATTCATCTTCATTAATTATATTGTACATGTGCATACCAGGTGCAATGGGTCAGAGACAGATTTCTTATTAAATGTCTCAAATGTGGTAGCCCCCTTGCTCTAGTCCTTACCCCTGGGGAGCCAGGGCAAGTATCCCATGCAAGTAGCTGGACACCCCAGACGTGAGTCAGTAGGTAAAATTATCTTTCTCTTTTTATTCATGGGAAGGAGGCAGTTGTTCTGCTCCTCTCCTAAAAGGGGTATTTTCTTACCCCAGTCTATCTCTGTAAAAAAAACTTTATTAGTGGTTTCCAGATTTCCTTATGTGTCTCCAACTTTTACGATCTAGAGATGTTTCCAAATTCTAGGCTGCATCCTTTTTGGCAAGTAAATATCTAGAAAGACAGCCACTCCAGTCTTCCTGGCATCTTGACTGTGATATTGTGCTTTATAATAAGAAATACATATTTTATTTGTCCCCTTTTCTGGCACAGAGCTCCTAAAATCTTCGGAATTTCCTGAGTGATGGAGGATAAAGGTGTCTTTTGTTACTCTAATGGAGTGACTTTTGGACTGCATCTAAGGACAGGGCCTGGTTGCCAATGGAGCCAACTGTGTGATTAGAGGGTTAGAACTTTCGGTCCCACCCCCTGACCCCTGGGGAAGGGAGAGGGTCTGGAGGTTGAGTCAATCCCCAACGGCCAATGATTTAATCAATCATGCCTGTGTAATGAAGCCTACATAAAAACCCGAAAGGAAGGGCTTTGGAGAGCTTTCAGGTTGATGAACCAGAATGCTTCCAGGTGCCCCTGTGTCAGACTCCAAACTCCAGGAGGACGGATGCTCCTTTGATTGGGACCTCGCCCTATGCCTCCCTTCATCTGCCTGTGGATTCCCATCCTTTAATATCCTCTGTAACAGACCGATAATCTAGTGAGTAAACTGGTTTCCTGAGCTCTGTGAGCTGCTCTAGCAAATTAATTGAACCCAAGGAAGAGGTCGTGGGAACGTCCGATTTATAGCCAGCTGGTCTGAAGCACAGGTAACAGTTTGACTTGCGAGAGAAGAGGGCAGTCTTGTGGGACTGAGCCCTTAACCTGTGGAGTCTGATGCTATTCCCAGGTAAAAAGTGCCAGAATTGAGTTGAATTGTAGGTCACTCAGCTGGTGTTGGAGAATTGCTTGATGGTGTGGGAAACCCCTCCCCTCACACACACGTTGGAACTGGGTACATAATCCTTTATTAGGGTTTCACCTAGAGATCTTGTCTGGGCCCTTTCTAGGAGATTAGAAGGGTTTTATTATCATTTCAAATCAGAGCAGTTAACAAAGGCTACAGAGCCCCTTCTCATGGTATGTGAAGGTTCTCAGGAGGCTAAGGTCTAACATGAGCACTGGGGAATCCAAGGATATTTCATTTCCCCACACATGTTTAAATAAAGGATTTTTTCTTTAAGTGAATAACTACCTATAATTTTGATTGCTTTTGTATAATTTTCTAATCAGCTCACTTATAGCAGCTTACAAATGAAAGATTTGACCTATATAAAACAGATTCATAAGAGTAAGGTTTTAAACCTGTTAAAGGACAATATTGGATTATTATCTCTACGAATAAACCCTATAAAATTCCTAAGGGATAACAAAACTATATAATTTTAGTAGGTTTACTGAGTGTGGGTAATGTCGATATTAAAGAAAAATGGTCAGTATCATAAAAACAGTTATCTTTTAGTTCCAAAGCCGTCATTTAATATTCTACCTTGCGGTGCTGGGAGGGGACTGCAACTCACACTTCTCCTTTGCTGGTTAGTTTCCTGGTAGGCTCTGCCAACGGAGGGCAGCAGAGGGAGACAGTAAAGCTAGAGGGGGAAGCAGGGATGCGTGCCTGTTACCCACTGTTACTGTCAACATCAGCCAGCAGTGGTCCTGTACCCTACAGCAGTGGTTAGCTCTCAGCAGTGGATGGTTCCAATTTCTAGTATTTTTTCAGACTCTCCAAAATAGCCTCATCCTACCTCTTGAGATATACAAATAGTAATCAGACAGTATCTGCCCTTCAAAGTCTGAGACCAGGCTCTGAGGTGCTGAGGCAGCAGGACTGGTTGGGCAGGCTCCCTCCTCCGGGGTCTGGACGCCAGCTTTGTTCCCCCAGCCTAGGAGGTGGTAGACTTTTCCCACTGTAACCGCTGTAATCCCTTTTGCCTAGTCAAGTCTCCAACATGGGTTTAAACAATTTCCTATATTAAATCCTTTCGTTAAAGTAATTGGTATATTTCCTTTTTCTGACTTGCCAATGACTGGTAGAACAGTTAAAAATCACTGGGTCTCGAATAGAGGAAATAACATGAGCTTCAAAGTCAGTAAGATAAAGATTCAAAACCTGCCACCAAGATGAATTTGTAATATGATCAAGATTGTATTTACAAACCCTGAGCCTGAAAATATACAGATTCAGTGTCAAGTAAGCCATTGTCTGATGGTCATTCAGGTAAAATGGCTTACATAATTTAAACCTCCTCATTTTTCATGTGAAATATTTGGACAAGAAGATTTATTCATCTTGAACTCCAAAATTCCATTACACTTATTGCAAATTTTTCAACGATACGTTAAAATATAAGAAGTCACATATGAAAAAATTTCTAATTGAAAGAGGTTTACTCTCAGAGGCAGCAACATCAAATGTAGTACACAAACACACACACACACTCACACACACACACACACAGGGACTCAGACTTCACAAGATTAAACAGTACCCAGTAGTTAATAGATCTGGAATCACCAGAGTTAACCATATTTTTTACTCATTATAAGACAAATTAAATTAAACTATTTTCTCTTCACAATTAGAACTTCAAGTGAAAGAAGAAAGTACAGGGGCTGGCGCAGTGACGCAGTGGTTAAGTTCGCATGTTATGCTTTTGCAGCCCAGGGTTTGCTGGTTTGGATCAGGCATAGACTTATGCACCTCTTATCAAGCCATGCTGTGGTGGGCATCCCACATATAAAGTACAGGAAGCTGGGCATGGATGTTAGTTCAGGGCCAGTCTTCCTCAGCAAAAAGAGGAGGATTGGTGGTAGATGTTAACTCAAGGCTAATCTTCCTCAAAAAAAAAAAAGAAAGAAAGTACATCATAGATATTTCACACATATCTGGAGAAGTTATAATAAAATCTTTGTTATTTGAAATTTTCACTTATTGTAAAAGACTTTTCTCATATATTTTCTTCAAAATGTATTAAAACCAAGATAAAAGAAGTTCCTTTCGTCTTTCGGGCATGTTGTGTTTATATGTGGTACAGTGATCAGTTTGGTGAATTTTCTTGCTGAATTATTGTATTCATTAAATGCTGATTCAGGTCAATTTTATATACAATCTGTCTTTTACAAGAGATAACAGCAAGTAAAATAAAAAATACAGAAGTGCCCAAATCACCTGCAACAATAAGTCATTTACCATATCACGCACTGAATTCTCACAACTCATTTTTTTCCATTTCCACATCTTCCATTTCCAAAATGTCCCCTTTTAATGAATATTTCTGGACTAATAGCCTGATAATTTTAAATAAACCACTGCTTAGGGCTTCCGTTTTTCATTTTGACCGTGTCTGAACAGTCTCTAAGTCAGTTTTCTACAAAAACTTAAGAATCTAAACCATGTTCGGGTCTCTGCCAACATGAAAGGAGTCTCCATTCTCCTGAGAGGCTCTGACCCTCACCTTTCCATCGTGGAATGGCCTAGTTTTTCTTTAAAGAAGAGTCAGTACAATTCCTTGTTTCTTTTCATTTCTCATGATTTTCTGTTGAAAATTGAACATAATAGGGCACACGGGAACAGTGACACATGGAAATTAGTCTTTGAGTGGTGAACATGATGTAGTTATACAGAAATTGAAATATAATGATGTACACCTGAAATTTATGTAATGTCATAAGCCAACGTTACCTCAATTAAAAAAATACAAATAAAAAATAAATAAATAATGTGTTCAGGCTACTCTGTAGATCAGACGTCCAATCCCCAGGTTTTGGTGGTGGTGTTACTTGTCATTGTTGACGCTGCTGTTGGCTGGTTTAGTGACTTTTCTGAACTAATCCTGTTAAGTCTGTATTCGTGTGTGTATTCGCGCGTGATCAATGAGACCTCTGCTTGGTTAGCTTGGTGCTCAGCTGATGACTGGACAGAGAATCCGTTAAATGCCTTGTCCCTGTCAGTCTCCCCGCCCTCGCTGAGGGGCTCTGTGTCTTGGGGACGCCTCTCATGCTCTAGCAGGCAGTTCATTCCTCTGCCCTAGCCGTCATTTCCATTTCTACAACTGGAGAGTCCATTTACGCTTTCCAGAATCTATCCTAACATTTGCTTTGAATTCCACCTATCTTTATTTTCCTTGAAGAAGCATGTTCATACGGTTGAGATTATTTGTTTTAACAGACATCGTGGTCACTATGAATAAACATGTGTGCTCACGTTGGAGAGTTTTTAAGGCTAACTGATCTTTGAAAAAAGAGACTAACTTTCAAGGTAAAAATTCATGTAACAAAGGTGTGTATTTTTTAGAACTTTTTTTTATTGATACTGTTAGAGGATTGGGTAGATGGCATTATTTATCTTTTCTATTTCTGACACTGGTAAGAGAATTCTGGGAACTCAATAAATACTTGTTGACTGATGACTTGAAAGTTCTTACTCTAGCTCCAGGGAACCAAACAATCCTTCTACATCATCTTTATTCATAGAAATACACAGTGTCTTTTCCTTTGTGTTCTGTTTACAAATCCACTTTGAAAGCAAATGTACTATGATGAACACACAACACAGACTTAGCTATAATTCTTACATTTATATGTATGTGGATCAACTATAATATATGGATGTTTGTGTTTGTATATATATAATACTGGAGGTGAGATGACAAAAAGGGAAAGGGAATGTCATGATTTGTCCTTAATGATGTCATATTCCAATCTGCTTTTAAAAGCCAACTTTGCCTAATGTATAGTCCTTATCAGCACTGAGTATCTGAGGAAATTGGATAGGCATTTATACACGCTACAAATTTTTCATTCATTCTGGATTTAGTTCCCTTGTTAAAAGATATTTTTTGGGGTAAATTGCCTACAGATAATTTGTATATCTCAATATAACTTTTATTAATGATGAAATCAATACCAAGAGAGCATCATTGGCAATAAGCCAACATGGGTATTGTTACTGCCTAACTAAATTTGAACCCTAACCACCCCTCCCAAACCACTGTTGGATATCCTTGCATTATATGTCCAGTGTTTTGTTTAGACACCCATATGCACCATTTATAGTTACATGGAATTTCACACGTGTGTATGTGAAAATTCATTTCAAATCAATTCATCAAGAAAAGCAAAAATATTGCCCCCAAATTTAGAGATGTTTCTCTGCGTCTCAACTCAGACTTTCCTTCCTTCTGAAATAACAAACAACAATTGCCAAAAATAAAAAGCAGTTTTGAAATTCAGGCTTGCAAATCCTTCTTTCCCTTTAGATTTTCTGGGAAGAAATTGGTTCTTTTGCTATCATTTTTGAAAGCTCAATCCATATTCTACTTCTTAAATATTTCCTGGAAAATTTTTGCTGCAAGAATGTGAACATTTTTAAGCATTTGTCCTTTCTCTCAGGTCTCAATTTATTCCTTCTTTAATTTTAACCCCTTCTGGTTATGTGACATTAGCCATATTCGTTAATGACCATGAGCCTCAGTTCTCTTCTGTAAATGGAAATTATATTGGCAATACAGGCCTCAAAACACGGTTGGAAAATTAAAAAGATCCTCTTTTATTTGTGCTTGACATCCAGTAAGGATGAAATAAATATCAGCTTTCATCAGTATTATCATCACCAACTGTGTTCCATTAATCGATTCAAGTTTTCTGCTATCATTAGATGCCAGGATGTTTCTTCCCCAGCTTTGTTGACGCAAGATTGACAAAAATTGTACGTATTTAGGTTGCATATCATTAATTTTTTTAGGTGTATAACGTGATTTAATATACGTATACATTGTGAAATGATTACCACAATCAATTTAATTAACACAGCCATCACTCACACAGCTACCTTTTTTATGTGTGGTGAGAACACTTAAGATCTACTCTCTTAGCAAATTTCGAGTACACAACACAGCGTTGTTAACTATTATCACTATTCTATGAGTTTGATCCTCAGAACTTCTTTATCTTATAACTGAAGTTTGTACCATTTGACCAACATCTCTCCAATTCCCCCGCCCCCCGGCCCCCTGGTAACCACAGTTCTTATCAAAAGAGAGGCGGCTCTTTAGACTCCTTTTGTTGAAAATTAATAGTGGGTTTTTTTAAGTCATAAACTTTCTAAACCTCATTTTTATTAAGATTTCAATCTACAAATCTTATCTACTTTTTAACTTTGGCTATTTCCGTATATAAAAAAGAACATTTTACTTATTCTTCAAACAAAATTGGATTGTTTCAAGTTAAAAAGACTAAATTCCCTTAAATGCTTAACCCCATTCATAATTCCTTAAACATTTTAAACTTCGATTATAGATTTAAAACATTTGATGTTCTCTTCTAAATACTTTGAACTCTGACAAAACATAACCCAAAGAAGTAAAACACTTATGAGCCTTTAACCAAATCTTATAAATATAACAAATTAAACGTAGAGCAAATCAATTTATTTTAAACATTCAAATAATTTATACATTTGTCAGGTTTTACCTTTTCTAACTTATCACAAATTTAATATCAATTACATGTTTCAAATTGGAAGTTTCAAGATTAAAATGCTAGATTCTCTGAACAGTGAGACATTTAAGAGTGAATACCAAGATTATCCTGAATTTATATAAAATTAATATTATTTACTTTATTTAGCCTACCAGCCCTGTACTTAGATATTTACCTGACTGATTTACATACTTACGAAAACAGAATTACGTCTCAGATGGCCGACGACAGTATTAACCTTGAAGCAACTGTTTTCAGTCCCTGCTCAGCCCTCAGGTGGATAGAGTCCTTCCTACGTTTTTTACCTCTGGTCACTTATGGCATCTACAGGACATTCTAGGTATGCAACTCGTCACAATCCAAGTTCAGATACATGATTTTATTGGACGTTCTTTTGCGACCCCACCCACGTGGCGTTCAACTGATTCGTTTACCGAGGGGTCGGACCCCACACCCCTTCTATGCTCTCCTTGGCTGCTCAACCAAAATCCACAATATTTTAATGATTTCTTAAATCAAGTTTTTGGCCATACCTCTGCTCTCATTTTAATGCCCTACACTCATTATAATAGCTTTAGACATTTCTAATATTTCTAATTTTTTATTATTGTGAAAACACTTTTGTATCTGTATATTGCCTCATCTTTTATTATTTCCTTTGGTTGGATGCTTAACAATATTTAAGTATTCATAAAATCTTACCCTATAGACACGTATTGCAGCAAATTGTGCTATAGAAACACTTGTCGGCCGTCATCATTGCGGAAGACGTTGTGTTTAAAGTCAACACTCGAGAATAGACCTGACTTATCCCTGGGGAACTGTGAAGTTTTGCAAATTTTGCATAATCCACGTTGCACCAAGTATTATTTATGAACTGACCAAATGACATTTCCTCGATAATACTCTTTTTCAGTGATTTTAGGCATTATAACCAAATACAATTTGTTTTAAACATTACTAAACTCATAGCTTTTTGTTATTATGTACTCTTCAATGCAATGGATGCTAAAATGTACCTGCATGCATCTGAGGTTCCATAGAATATTTTAATATTAAAATGTGGTCTTTATATAAATCCTTAATTTCAAGGAGTTTACATTTTAGTGAAGGAATAAAATATATATGAAATGGACACCAAATATACTGTGGCAATAGGGTGCATTATATGATTCAGAGAAATCATTATAGCTGTTATTTCAAGGATTTCAGTCTATGCCGTACAGAATGACTATCATTTTCTTAAAATGAAAGAACACTGTGGTGAAAGCACCTTCCTTGTCGCTGGTTAGGAACATCTTCAAACAAGACTTTTCATACATGGCAGTATATGTTGCACAGAAAGGCTATCGCTTTCTTACAATGAAAGAACACTGTGCTGGACCCGGCTTGCAGGTAGCTGTTTAGAAACACCTTCCCGTAAGATTTATCAAACATTCCACTACAAGTGTGAAATTGAAATAAATGTAATATATAATTGCTTAAATTTGAATTGGTCACTTTCTTACTAAAATTTAGCCTCTATCAACATATTTCAATCTATTCTTTTGTACAAACATGTGTGTGTTTATACTGTATTAATCAGGAGTGTCAAAATACAGCCCAAGGGCCAAGTCTGGCCACCTCATTTGTTTATTTATCGTCAATGGCCATTTTGCAATAGTGACATATTTGAATAGTGTAACTGAAACCGTATGGCTGGCAATCCAAATATATTTACCCTCCGGTCCTTTATGGTAAACATTTGTTGACCAGTTCCATTTACATTAATATTAGGCATTCCTGAAACAGTAACTCAAAACTTTTAGCTGTCCTAGCATCTCAATGCTTCTGTAAATGATCATGGCAGCTTGCTACAGAATTGGTCTTATTCTCCTGGACACAATTCCCCTGGAATATCTACTCAAAGAATGGCAATTGTTGGGGCCAGCCTGCTAGTGTAGTGGTTAAGTTCATGCGCTCTGCTCCAGTGGCCCGGGGTGTGCAGGTTTGGATCTCAGGCACGGACCTACACACTGCACATCAAGTCATGCTGTGGCAGGGTCCCACATGAAAAATAAAGATCGACACAGTTGTTAGCTAGATGACAATCTTCCTCAAGCAAAAAGAGGAAGATTGGCAACAGATGTTAACTCAGGGCCAATCTTCCTCACCAAAAACAAAAAAAAGAAAAGAAAGGGCAATTGTCTACATGATACACTTTTTTAAAGGGTGAAACTGCTCCCCTTTTTCCTTTCAGACTTTAGCTGCCTGAACTAATTTACATCCAACACTTAATTAGTTCCCTGACTGGCTCTCCTATACATTGTCATGGCAACACTTGGAAAATGGCCACTTGTAATTGCCTTTGAAAAAGGCTTGTTCAGAAAGGAATAAAATATTTCATATGGAAATATATATACGATTCTCGAATAGAGTCAAAATAGTCTTGGCCTCTGGGAGCTTACCACCTGAATATATTGAAGAGTTTGGAAATAAACTACTCTGTTCTAATAAACCGCTGATCCTTCACCATAAAGAAATACTTATCTATGAATATGGAGTGAAGAGTAATTTTCGTACCACAAAATCTTTAAACATGAGCTTGATTCAAGATTTCTGCCTTTTTGTGTATTTTTTTTAAGTATAAAGGTCAATTTATGGACATATATTAAAAGCTCACTCCTTACCCTGCATTAAGAACAATGAATCAGGGGCCTGGCCAGTGGTGTAGCAGTTTAAGTTCGCATGCTCTGCTTTGGTGGCCTGAGGTTCACTGTTTTGGATCCTGGGCGCAGACCTACACACCACTTATCATGCAGTGGCAGTATCCCACCTATAAAAGAGAGGAATGTGTGCAGGGATGTTAGCTCAGGGCCAATCTTCCTCACTAAAAAGAGGAGGATTGCCAGCGGATGTTAAGGCAGGGCCAATCTTCCTCAAAAAAACAAAAAAGAATACTGAATCAAAGTGGGCATGATATTGTCCCTACCTCTAAAAGGTTTATATGTTTATAGAGGAGATGTGTATTTACTGTGGTCATTGTGAGGGAACAGGCTACCCTAAGTGCTGCAAGAAATGTATTTGTCATGATGGGAGCATAAGGGACTCACTTCGACTAGACGATTGGAGGGGGTCCATTGAGAAAGTGACATTAAGCTAGACCTTGAAATATGGGCAGACCTTTTTTGAAGTGGAAATGAAAAAAAGATTTCAGATCAAGAGAACAAGTAAATCAAATATCCAGACTAGAGGTGAATGTTTTCAGTGTTACAAACTTCCAGATATAATGTGGTTGCAAAATGTTATCACTAATAATATCCCGGTCAGTAATGAAATTATTCAGTCAGTCTTGTATTCAAACTTAGGCTTACATTTTTTTTCTTTTTGAGGAAGACTAGCCCTGAGCTAACATCTGCTGCCAATCCTCCTCTTTTTGCTGAGGAAGACTGGCCCTGAGCTAACATCCAGGCCCCTCCTCCTCTACTTTATATGGGGGACGCCTGCCACAGCATGGCTTGCCAAGTGGTACCATGCCTGCACCCGGGATCCAAACTGGTGAACCCCTGGCCGCCAGAGTGGAACGTGCGCTCTTAACCACTGCACCAAGGGGCGGCTCTGGCTTACATTTAAATGCTAGTTATTCATTTGCAAAATAAAATTCTGATTTGAAGAGCTCATTGAAGTTTTAAAAAAAGAAATAAAATAAACAAACAATTGATCTCTCCATGGTATGGTTTTAGAGAAAGATTAAGCTGCAGCATTTAAAATATGACATCAACAGTACAATGCTTTTTCTCATTTGCCTTACTAGACTCCTCCTTTCTTATATTCTGGATCCCACTTTATTGACTAAATACATATAATAGTATTTGAGGTTATATGCTATGAGAGTCACAAACACATTCTCTCATGTTTAAAATGAGAAAAGAGGCCGTCCTTACATTTTCTTAAACCCTATTTCATAGACGAAGAGCTATTTTTTCCTAGGAGATACTGATCTCACATTACAACATGTGCAGCACAGGATCTGCACAGGGACAGAAGGCGCCTCCCGCTCAGGAAGCCAGGGGAATGCAAGGAGCCACGATACCATCTAGTGTCAGCTACGCACAGTCTCTGCTAAGACGGAGAGGAGTCAGCTAGATTAATGTGGAGAAAATAACAGAAAACAAAACCCGTGCCCTCTTTCTTAAACAATCTGAGAAATAAACGTGTTGTCAAGCACTGACTGCTCTATGCCCTTTCCCATCTTTTATTTATTTATGAGCCAAACTTGTCAAGGAAAGATATCAGTCTCCTCAGTGTGTAATAGTCTGCCATTCTGCTGTTAAGACTGACCCCACAAATAATAGCCCATCAGATGACTAAGCCGTATTTCTTCACAGTGTGCTCTGTGGACTGAGACCAGGCTAGCCCACAGTCCTGTCACTCAGCAAAATTACCTAAGGTGCAATTCAGCAATTATTCACCCCTGCTGGTGTTATCTACATGGAGGCTGTTTCCATTGATTCTTGTCCCTGGTCCTTCACTGCCGTCTAAAAGTTGACATGACGCCCAATTAGGCTGCGTTCCTTTAGGAAGTTGTGTGTCTCTGGAAGTATTTAATCCAAACTTAAATGAGGTCTCCCGCAGGGAATTTGTCAAAGGGAGCCGCGTCCTTTCTTTGACTCCCAGTGAGCCAGAGCCCCGTCCTACTGATTTCTCTCTCCTGAACGTTGCTCTACTGGTTGCTCTCATTGATTGGACATACAATAAATATTCTGAGCTGATTTATAATAAAACAGCTCTTTTCTTTTTTTTGTACACACGATTGTTTTCACAATAGGATTTTGAGATCTCCGACTTCAGAGATCTTTGACTCACAAAAGTTTGCCCACAAAGTCACTCAAAACAGTAACTGATATCTGGCGTCTGGCTTGGAATATGTCCTGTTGGACTAGAATGATGTCGATATGATCTATTCTTGTGCTGTAGCAGATTTTACGAGAGCTCAATCCACATCTCTTCTAACGTGTGTGGACAACTTTGAGATACAATTGACACATAATAAATGGCATGCATTTAAAGTGTGCAATTTGGTCACTTTTGACATATGTGTACTCACATGAATCTGTCGTCACAATCAAGTCAATGAGCATTTCCATCACTCCCCCAAATCTGCTCCAGTCCCTGTGCAACCCCTCTCTCCATCCTCCATCCTCAGGAGTTATGGGCTGAACCACGTCCTCTCTAAATTCGTATGTTGATGTCCTGACCCCTAGTCCCTCAGAATGTGACTGCTTTCGAAAACAGGGCCTTCAAAGAGGTGATTAAGTTACGGTGAGGCCATCAAGGTGGGCCTTTATAGGACTGGTATCCTATAGGGGAGGAAATTTGGGCACACAAAGAGACAGCAGGGCCATATGTGCACAGAGCAAGGACCATATAAGGACTCAAGGAGAAGGGCAGCCATCTGCAAGCCAAGAAGAGGGGCCTCAGAATAAAATCAACCCTGCCGACACCTTGATCTCAGACTTCCTGCCCCCAGAACTGTGAGAAAATAAGTTCTGTTGTTTAAGCAGCCAGCCTGTGCTATTTTGTTAGAGCAGCCCTAGCCAACTAATACACCAGACAACAGCTGACTAGCTATCTGTCACTGTGGGTTCAACTGAATTGTCTAGAATTCTGTGTAAATGTACTCTCTTTGGTCTGGCTTCTTTTACTCAGCATAATTTCTTTGAGGTCCATCCCACGGTTGCTGTTTCAATATATTCCTTTTCATGACTGAGTAATATTCCATTGAAGGGGTATGTCACAGTTTTTCCTCCTTTCACCTATTACTGGACATTTGCACTGTATTCTGGTTGGGAATATTACAAATAAAGCTTCTACAGACATCTGTTACCAGTGTTTTTATGGCTAGGTGGGATTTTTTGTCTTGGATTGGAATGGCTGGGACATATGATACATGTACATATAGCTTTTTAAGAAACTGCTAACCTGTTTCCCAAAATTGTCATACCATTTTGAGAATTCCAATTGCTCCATATCCTTGCCAAAAGTTGGTATGGTCAATCTTTTTAAATTTTAGACTTTCTAATAAATGTCACTGTGTTTTTAAATATGTACTGTTGCTAAGATAGTGGTGTTGAGCATCTTTTCATGTGCTTATTTGCCAAAAGTATATCTTGTTTGATGAAGTGTCTATTCAATTTTTTTTGCATTTTGTATTGGGTTGTTTGTTTTCTTACGAGTTTGAGAGCTCTTGATATATTCTGAGTACAAGTCCTTTATCAAATAGGTGATTTGCAAACATATTTTCCTGGTCTGTGGCTCCTTTTTTGCTCTCGATTAATGTCTTTCACAGAGAAGAAAATTTTAATTTAAATCAAGTCAGTTCAACGATTTGATGTTTTATGGGCCATGGTTTTTGGTGTTACATCCAGGAAATCTATGCCTAACCTCAGGTCAAAAAGATTTTCTCTTCAATTCTTCTGTAAGTTCTATAGTTTTAGGATTTAAACTTAGGCCTACCAGGCATTTGGAGTTAAGATTAGTATATGGCTTATTTTGCTTTTATATGTAGAATCAATGAGTTTAATAATCTTTTCTGTCTAAATTGTCTGCCACCACACTGACTGCTTCCAGACCCACCTACCTCTGCCCTCCATCACATCCTTGATCCAAGCTTTAGCCACCACCCCCTCTAAGTCATCGTGCTTCTTGCTGTGTCAACAATACTAAGACAGTTCAAAGCCTTTCCCTCCAGTTCCTTTCCTTCACAGATACGCAAGTTCAAGTCTCTCCTATTAAACATAAAAGTAAAATAACACTGGTTTGAACCTACCTAGCTTTCTAACAACTTTATATGAGCTTGCCTTGTTCTTTCCCTGCAAGTTGATTCTCAGGGGAGAACTATTTTCTCACTTTCCTCTCCTCCAACGCAGCCCTGCCAGCTTTCTGCCCTAGTCCTTGCACTAAAACTGCTCTTAATATCAGCCCTTGAGATTTCCCTTTGCCACGTGCACGGGCCCATTTCAGCTGTCATCACGCAGGCTCTCAGAGGAGTTTTCACTGCTGACCTTTCCCACTAGTGGGAATTTCCTTGGCTTGTGTGAATCCACTTGGTTGGGTCTCCTCCTGCCTGTTAACCCTCCTTAGTCTTCCACATTGCCTTCCCTCCTTCTCTCTGTTACTTGAAACATGTTTCCCCTGGATTTTCTCTTCTTATTCTATACACTTTACTGGTGATCATACACAAAATTAAGGTTTCTACTGCCACCTTTAAAACAACGAAATTCCTATGTATATTTCTGATCCCGACTATTATGATCAGACCTACCAAATCAACTCCCTGCTGTTTATTTCCCGTAGGAATGTCAACTGCGATATATGCCAAACTTCACTCATTTCTTTTTTCACCGAAACATGTGGGTCCTTCTGTATTTCCTGTGCTTGTAGATGGCTTAGCACTCACCTTGTCACCTAAATCAGAAACCTGTGATTCGTCCTTAATCACTTCCTGTCCTCCACTCTCCCTTTCATGTCCGTGTGTGATTAACACACATCCTGGAAATGTAGCTCCTTCCTTCCTGTGCATAGAGTCTTCCATGGCTCACTAACGTCTAGATGAGTATTTCTTTCTTCCCTGAGCATATGCTTCCAAAATAGCCCTTAACACATTGTCTGATAATTACATTTTTATCTATTTTTTTCCACTGCTACACTAGAGGGCAAAGCCAGCTCATATTTTCGTTTATACGCTTAGTGCCTAGGACAATGTTTGGCCCACAGAAGGTTCTCAACATGTTTGTTAAATGAATAATCGGTTTCTCTCTTTTCCTAGAGAGTCTTAGTCAAGTAGAGATCATTTGCAATCAAAGCTATAGAAATTCCCCTTTTTCTTTTAGAAAATAGGCTTTGGGTATGTTCTAATCTAAAGACTTTGATTGAAACTAGAAAATACTTCCTGAATCAGGTGTGATAAATGGCAATTTGATACACTGAGAATACAGCAAATGTTCAGCCCCTCAAGGTTTGGAGTACATTCATAGACTCAGAAGGCAGTAACGGTATTCAATCCTTGTAGATGTTTCAACTAATTCTAAAAAGGTAAAAATAAAAATAGAAAACAAATGCCGCTTTTGCTATCTTGCTTCTTGTTCTTTATGATTAGAGAAGAAAGACTTGATAATTTAAGACGTAGTTATTTTATTTCTAATCATTTGTTTTGACTCAATGGTTAATGGTTGGGCATAACTTAAAAATTAGAATAATACATGTAAACTTAAGAAAATAGTTTATATGATATAAATCACTAGTCTGATATTCTCAAAGTACTTTGGGAAAAGTGTATTAAGTATAGCCTCTAACCTTTGGGTAAGAAAATATAGAAAAAGGTTAAAGAAAGTTAAAATAATCATAATTCCTAAGTTATCTTATTTCCTATTATTTTTATCTTACTGTTCAATATTAACGGTCCTCATCATCATAAAGTTGTCAGTAAAGAAATGAAACACTGAGTCTAAGACTGACAAAAGTCTTGATAAAAGGATACAGAATGAGAATTCACATACTAAAGCCAACTCTTCCATTTCAATTACTGTCTGAAGCCAGCCAGCACTCATCACCACGATGACCTCTGAAAACGTAAAAACGAGGATGCAAATATGGATTCTACTGCTTGCTAATTGTGTGACTGTAGGCAGATCATTAACCTCTGACTCTCTATAAATTCACTTGTAAAGGGCAAAACTAGCAAGGCCTATTTAGCAAAAGAATTTAATAAAATTTATGTGCCAATAAAGATAGGCTGGGCTATGCTATGGCCACTAACTACTCCAAAATCTTAGTAGCTCAAAACCACAAGTTTTATTTCAGACTCATGCTCCAGGTACGTCATAAGTGGGCAGCTGACCATTCTTCTCCACGTCACCCTCTCCCCAGGAGCCAGCCTCACATATTCACAATCTGCAACATACCCAGGCTGCCAAGGAAGGAAATGAAAGTGTGGCAAGATGCATGTTGACTTTCAAAGCTTCGACTCCCATGTTGAAGTAACACATGTCACTTCTGCTCATATTTCATTGATCATATTTCAAGAGGACAGAGAAGTATAATTCTACCATGTGCTACAGAGGGTAGCCAGAAACATTTATTTTATATCAATGTTTTATATCAATATTTCATATTATAACATATATGACAGCACTTGGATAAATTCCATGGTACTGGATAGAGACTAATATCTGAGGGCTTACTCTGCTCAGGGCACTCTGCTAAGGGCTTTGTTCCCGTCACCTTATTTAATTTTCATATTGGCCCAAAAGACAAGTACCTTCATCTATCAGACACCGCTAATGGCCTTCCTGTTATGTGAGCTAAATAAGCCTGCTCTTCTTTGAGCTGATTTCTGAAGAGTTTTCTCTTATTTTCACCTGAATCATTCTTAATGGATGCAATTTATATCCCCATGGATTAACAACGAAACAAAATGAGTCACAGAGAAGTTATATACACTGGCCAAAATAACAAGACCAAGTCATGCAAGAGCTGGAACTTAGATCTATAACGGCCTGACTCAAACTAGGGGATCAACAAGGGACTATCCTATTGATTCTAAAGAGCTACGATCAAACCCTTGTTACTTGACGTTTCAAAACATATGTGATAATCAAGTTATTAGTAAAATTTAAGTATCACTAAGGAAATGAGAAACTCTTGATGTTTATAAAATAGAGTTTGCAGAAAATACATGCTTCACTTCAGTGTATCTAAGTTTTCTTATTGCTGTAACTTGGGCAGTGTGATTTCATTGTTTAAATATATTTTTTAAGGAAAGAGTAACAATATAAATGAATATAGGGTAACCAGTATCTTTATTAGGCCTCAGTTCAAAATACTTCAATGGAAGGATGAGTAGCATCCTTGTATATTTACTCTGGTCTTTCAACTGCCCCCAACCCATCTCTAAGCAATGGCTATTTACTCTTAACCTTAAGTTTTGGGAAAATAAATTGAACTTATTCTGAGAATTTCAGTGTAGGGACTGCCAATGATATTCTTAAAGTTGGTTGTGTCACATAGTCTTATTTTCTTAAAAAGCTCCTCACTGGAAGATTCTGTGATGCTAATTGAATCTTAGCCTCTGTACTAATCCACCTCATTTCTATTAGAAGTTTTACTCATTAAAGAGACTGGATAAGCACAGAAAATACAGAATTGGGAAGACATTGAAATTGACTATAATGAGTCAGCGTGTCTATCTTTCCTTTATTATCTTCAAATGCCAAATGCAACTTTCAGTAATTGGCACTAGCCATTGTCGGGTTTCATGATCATTTCACATTTGTTCAAAAGTCAATTGAAATAACGGCCAGCCCAGTGGTGCAGCAGTTCAGTTCACATGTTCCACTTCAGCAGCCCAGGGTTCCCAAGCTTGGATCCCGGGTGCAAACCTATGCACTCCTTATCAAGCCATGCTGTGGCAGGCGTCCCACATATAAAGTAGAGGAAGATGGGCGTGGATGTTAGCTCAGAGCCAGTCTTCCTCAGCAAAATGAGGAGGATTGGTGGCAGATGTTAGCTCAGGGCTAATCTTCCTCAAAAAATAAATAAATGAGTAACATTTTTTTTTAAAGTCAATTAAAATAATTGACTTGGTTAAAATAACTGAAGGTCATCTGTAAACTGATATATCATGTATATGTGTGTGTTTTCTCTCTATAAAGAACCACCTACAAAGAATTTTGGAGTCCTTTGTTATATTTGAGGGAAAATAAAAAGCAAACAAATAATAATAACAAAGGGGAAAAATATTGCGAAGTCATGTTACATTATTTTTTATTTGCTCCTAAAATTTAGACTGGTAGTTCTAATGTTCATTTTGTAAACTTTCACATACAAATTTACCCCGGCTTTTTTATTTTAAGCCACTTTTTACCCAATTAAACGTTAATTCTTAAGGGTCAGGAATCATGTCTTTCTGTTTCAAAATTATGTCCCCTCTACCTATGCATTGAGTACAATGTACTCAATAACTTGTTTTAAATGTTAAATATGTCTAAAACTTGATTTCAGATAATAGGTTCACCCTGACTCACATTCACATTTTCACACACCTCCTCTACTTCACAGGTCAGTATCTGTGTAATTAAGAAAAACAATAGCTAAATTTCAATTATTTATGTTATTTCTGCAAACTAGTATTTTTTAAGGGTTTCTTCACAATGCCAATGTCATAATTGGAAATCTTAAATAAAAGTAACAAGTTTTATGGACATATGAAACTTATTTTTATCATATAATACTATTAACAAACTTTGAAAGGAGGAAAATTGTTTATGGGGCTAAGAATAGATTTTAGGGAGACTGAATTTAGCAATCATATCTTTTCCTTGACATGAAAGCCAGTACCATTATTTTATAACCTACAAAATACATAAGATTATTTTATGTGAAGATTAACTTATAAAAATGTACAAAACTCAACCACTTATTTGTTCAAACTACTACAAATAAATAATCATACAATTCTAATTAATAACTTTTGCATTAGAGCTGTATGGTTTATCCAAAATGTTTTCCATTTTCCATTTCTAATCTTCCAATATTCCATTACATACATATTCTAATGCACACACACAAATACCATGGATCGTCTTCCCCTCCTTTCCTCCTCATTGCCTTAATCATCACTATCACCCCTGTCACCACCTCTACCAACCCTCAGAAATAAGGTTTCAGAAAAGATAAATCAGAATGTGACTTATCAAGGATATAATCTTGACCACTTATATGACAAAACATACCACATTTTTAACAGTTGTAGATCGTTTTCAACAGGAGTGGGACAATGATCCTTCTAACTTCTGGCTGCCTGAGGAGGTAGTTGCCACATGAAACATTTAAGATCAGGAATATCTGTGAGATTGTGCTAAGTATCTTCTCTAAGGATTCAGAGTACATTTCTTTCATTCTCCAGACATCCTTTGGTTCAACTGAAAGAAAATTCTTCTTGGAAACACTTTAGAATAGTAAGACCCAGTCTGAGTCAGACATCACTCTATAGCAAATTGTATTCCTATTACTCACTATCTTTTAATTTTTTGAGAGCTGACTCACTGTTATACGTTACTCACTATTATTGAGAACTAGATAAAACAAAAGATTAGTTAATTTGGCGATTCCATTATTGGTGTACTTGTTATAAGGAAACATGAGTGCCTCTAAGATAAGTGCTAATGATTGAAAAAGGCAATGAAAATATATTGCACGTCGGGCCAGCCTGGTGGCCGAGTGGTTGAGTTTGCATGCTCAGCTTGGGCAGCCCAGGGTTTCACTGGTTCCGATCCTGGGTGCTGACGTGGCACTACTCTTCAAGCCATGCTGAGGCGGCGTCCCACATAGCACAACCAGAGGCATTCACAGCTAGAATATACAAGTATATACTGGGGGGCTTTGGGGAGAAGAAGGAAAAAAAGGAGAAGAAGAAGATTGGCAACAGACATTAGCTCAGGTAGCTCAGGTGCGAATCTTCAAAAAAATACTGCAAGTCACGTCTCATTGTTCTACGCATTTTGGTATGCTGAGGATCAAACTACTGGCTCAAAACAAAACCTCAAGAAATGTCACAGAGAATGTAGGCAGCGTGGAGGCAGAATTGACATCCCCCCAAGATTCTGATCCCCTGGTTATTCAGTCAAACACTAGGCTAGGTACTGCTGTGAAGGGACTTTGCAGATGAAATTAAGGATACTAATCAGCTGAACTTTAAGTAAGATTATCCTGGATTGTCTAGTGTGTTAATGTAATCATATGAGCTCTTAAATGTAGTAGAAGAAGGCCAAAGAGACCATTCCAGAGACAGCAGAAGAGCAAAGCAGGAGAGAGGAGGTAGAAGGGAAATTTGGAGAGACTTGAAGTGCGAGAAGGACTCTCCCTGCCCGGGCTGGCTTTGAAGGGGGCTGTGAGCCAGCAGTCCCTAGAAACTGAGAGCAAATAGCAAGGAAACAGCCTTCAGTCCTGTAACCACATAGAACTGAATTCTGTCAACAACCTGAATGAGCCTGGAGGCAGATTCTCCCTCAGAGGCTCCAGATAGGAACGTCCTCTCGCTACTGTCCTGGTTTTGGCCTCGTAGTACTCCAAGGAGAGAACCAACGGAGCCACATTGTGTCCTGGCCCAAAGAAACTGTGAGATAATAAACTTGTTCTGTTTTAAGCCACTAAGTTTGTGGCTTAAAAAATTCATTAAGGCAGCAATAAAACCCTAACACCGGCAGTTCCTCAATAGTGTGTGTGTGTACGTGTGTGTGGTCATACGGTATCCACAACACTTAGAGCAGAGATTGGCACAGAGGTTGCAATGCACAAATATTTGACAGAGGAAGTTCGTTAATTGCAGCAATTACGTTAGCGCCTAAATTATTCTAAGGATAGCCAGACTGTTGATGGATATTTGCTCAGGTGTAATCAAACCATCTTTATGACATTTCTAAACTAAAGATATTGGTAGTTTTATGTTAGAATCAAGTGACACATAGCTCAGGAAAAGACAAAAGTTAAAGTCCTATCAGGGATGGATATTTCCAAGAGACCCAAGCTATCTTATTCTTCAGATTTTTGAAGGATCACGTGGAGGTATTTAGGCATGTTAATGAAAAACAGAGTCTTTGAAAAATAGTCAATATTCCTCTGAAAAAAGGTAAATATATTCGTAGAATGAATTCTTTTAAAAAATGAATATAGTCATTCACAAAATTAGAAATGCTATGAAAGAACTCAGTATCTCTGTTTTCATAATTAATGTAGATTAAAGCCAGAGTCATAATCATTATTCTCCAATTATACATTTCAAGTAGAATAGAATCTGTTAAGCTGCCGAGAACCAAGATACTCAATCATAAAGTGAGGTACACTAGGTGAAGAATGTATGACACACACAGACACACAAACACGTGCATTCCCCACCTTCAGAGCTGGCCTCTGAGGTCCAGCTCCTAGGAGAAGAGCTAAAAGTAATATTCTAGTAGGGGCTAGTTGTCTGACCCTCCCAGAGCTAGTGGATGATAACTTATCTCCCACGTAACTCTGGTCAAGTTAACCATGCATATGCAAGGCTATCTAGTGCCCAAATAGTCTGGAAAGAAAACACTAGTCTGAAGAAAAGACACTACCCTCCTCTCCTAACGTATCTGAGGTCTGGAATGTGACCTGCTCCATTCACCCTATGAACATTCACTCTATGAACTTAACGTCACTTGAAAAAGTCACATCTGAGAAAAGAAAGAGGAGCTGGTTCTTAGCCACACTAGAGTGAGGAGATGGCTAAAGGGCACCATTGCTCTTGGGTGCACTAGGTAGAGACCTCAACATGGGAGGGCGCCTCTGGAGGCTGCTTGGAAATGTAGCTCTGTCTCAGCCCATTTCTGTCAAATGTTCTCCCGGGACACCTGGTGCTGCACACGAGCTAACCAGAGCACAGAAAGGATGCCTAATGATAGGGAGCTGCAGACTGAGGCCAAGTTTAGCCCAGTGTGGAACTGGAGACAAATGACATCCCCACAAGTACGTACTCAGGGTTTTTTTGTCTGATTCTTTTTCTAGGATGATCTCAGTTTAGGTGGGCAGCTGGGGAAATAAACTAGGGGAAAGGGGAGAATCTTAAAGGGTTTACATGTGCTGAAAATATTGAGAGAAGGGCACAGTAATTCTTGCCTGTCAGATTATGCTTTGCTGCTGCTGACATTTCGCCTATTAAATTCCATGAAAATTCTAGATTTATGGCTCAAGTGATTGCTCTGATATAAAATAATGGATTGAGAATTTTTTCTTTCTTATGATACTACTCCCCACCCAAAGATAGCCATTATCTGACCTGTTTTTCCTCTCTTCTTCTATCTCACAATTAGACTTACACATGAACTCTTAAAACCCAAGGATCATACTTTGTCTTATTTTCACATAGCAGGTAACTCAGTGTTTGACACATAGAAGAAGGTTAAACATTGAATTGCATTCTAATTATGTACTCCTGGAATTAGAAAACCTGATAATAGGAGAAGGGAACCCTTCTTCTCTCTTATCTCCCAGGTTCCAGTATGCTTTAGCCCAGGGATAGCAATTTTGCAGAACCCATGAAGATTCTATCCAATTCAGAATCCATTGCAGACATCACTAATCTATCACAATAGTTTCCCACTGAAATGGCAGCAACGTCCATCTCAATACAGACATCCAGATCGCCACTCTTAACTGATTACGTAAGTCACGTGAAATAAAGACAATATGTTCATCATGGAATGTTTTATTTCCTAAGGTATGAAGAGTAAGGTACGGACACAACCTAGTAAGTGACTGAAATGGAATTTGAATCCAATTCTGTGTAGATCCTTAGCTTTTAATCTGTCTACCCTATCACATTATGATTCTAGGCAATATTAAAAAGAAAACCACGAGACTATTTCATAATGTGTTCCAACAGAGAACAGTCTCTGGTTTCAGAGATAATTGGTTCATCTAGTATCCTTACAAGCCATTATTTCTGTAAGCTGGACATGATTACTTAGGCTCTCTGTGTTCAGTTTCCTCATATGTAGAATAAAATAATCACAATACCTACTTAATTGTGCTTTATTAGGAGTAAATGAGATAATACAGGTAAAGTGTTTAGTCTAGTACCTGACACCTTGGAAATGCCCATTGGAAGTTAGCATATATCATTATTATTGTCACCTGCTGCACTGTGTGGAGGAAACCAAGAAGACAGTGCAAATTCTAAGATGGAAATTATGGCTGTACACTAGAATAATCAAAAGCCAATTACTCACCTCAGAGAAGAGATCCAGTTAAGCGTCATGAACGTTTTTCTCTGCACTGGCTCCAGACATAATCTCCTATCATAGACAAGTGCTTAAGGTCCTTTGAAATAGTATGTAAAAGCCCTATGCTCCTAAAAGAACTCTGGAAATGTATAATTGGATAATGTCATACATAATGGATAATGCACACTTTATTTGTTTGAAAAGGTGAAGAGTTTTGTTGTATCAGGAATCACTACAAGCCCGTAAGGAATGAAGACGGAAGCGAATTCCTCTCTCTTTTGCTTCGGGCAGTCAGCATGACTGGCAGTGCTGTGTACATTCCAGAGTGGCTGTTGACAATGCATTGGTGAGCACTGCAGGGGAGTGTCAGCATTTAAGAGAAAAGCAGAGCTGGTGCTGATAAATTAGAATGGGAAAATAAGCATCGTGAACCCCCGAGAGTTCTGTAGTAGTCAGTCAGTGAGAAAGCAACGGATCAGACATTCAGGGCACAGGACTGCGCTACCATGCTGTGTGCTGTTCTTGTGAAGGAGCCTATTAAATGACAAGGGCGACACTAAAAAATACTGAAATCTCACCAAATGCCTGTCATCTAGTGTTGAAATATAGCCTCATGGACGTGAGCTACAACCATCTAAAGAAGCTACAGGGGCACATTACAAGTCGTGAGGCGATCTTGAATGCCCTGGGAATTCTCACCATGAGGAGTTTTTTCAGAAAGGGAGAATTAAGCTCTATTTCTCTTCACCTTTGTGCAGTTATTCCTTTTTAAACTTTGAGGAAATTGCGTTGCTGTCAGCGTCTAGCAATATAGGACAAGTATGGACAAAGTGCAAAAGAAAGGAAAACTGACAAGCAGCACAAAAAGGTGATTCTTACTTCTTAAAAGGAAACATATCAGGTCAGAAAATCCAAACAAGGGGTCATTAGAGTCATTCTCCAGACAAGAAAACCAAAGCCGGAGAGGTCACATGAGTCTCATAGTCAATGGCAGAGCTGAGACTGAACGTCCAGTCTCACTGCTAGCTTTAAGATGTCACACTAGTGCCACATGGCAATATGCAGCCCATCCTTCAACTCAGAGTGGTCGGCCAGATTCTAAGAAGGCCCCAAGATTCTCACCTCCTGATGTAACACGCATTTTCCATGCACCCTATGACCCTCCAGTTATTCAGTTTAAAACTAGTCTAGGCGTTGCTCTAAAGTTTTCCAAATGTAATTAAGGTCCCAAACCAGCTGACTTTAAGATTGGGAGAGTATTCTCAGGGGGGGTCTCACCTGTTCAGGTGGGCCCTTAAAAGATGCTAGACTTTCCCTAGCGAGAGAGAGTTCAGAAGCATGAGGGGAATTTGACATAAGCAAGTACTGCAGACTGAATAGCCTCCCCCACCAAATTCATATGTTGAAACCCTAACCCCCATTGTGACTGTATTTGGAGACAGGGCCATTAAGGAGGTAATGAAGGTTCAAGGAGGTCCGAAGTGTGAGGCTTTAATTCAATAGAACCAGTGTCTTCATAAGTAGAGGGAAACTCACCAGAGAGCCTCCTCCCGCCGCAGCACACAGAGAAAAGGCCGCGTGAGGCCACAGCAAGAAGATGGCCATCCACAAGTCAGGAAGGGAGCTCTCCCCAGAAATCAACCCTGAGAGCACTTTGACCTTGGACTTCTAACCTCCAGAACTGTAAGAAAGTTAATTTCTGTCGTTGAGGCCAGCCAGTCTGTGGTGTTTTGTCATGGCGGCCCCAGCAGACAAACACAGGAAGATTCTCTATCGCGTGTTTTGAAAATTGAGAAGGTCAGGTGACAAGGAATGTGGAATGTGGCCTCCAGCTGACAGCCATCAAGGAAACAGAAACCTCAATCCTACAGCTGCAAGGAACTGAATTCTGACTCAGTCATCTGAGCTCAGAAGAGAACCTCAGGGTCCAGATGAGGACACAACCGACTGACACCGAGATTTCTGCCTCGTGAGAACCTGAGCAGGGAGCCCAGCCGTGCCCTGCCCGGGTGACCGCCCTATAGACCTGGGAGCTAACAAAGGGGTTTGTTTTAAGTTGCTAAATTTGTGGTAATGATTTCCAAGTGACAAAAAACTAACACACCCAGCAGTACTAATTCTGTTTTCTTTTTCAAAACAGCTTTATCGAGGTGTAATTGACATACAAAAAGTGCATATATTTAATGTACGCAATTTGATAAGTTTGAATATATGCGCACACCTAGGAAACCATGACTACAATAAGGTGATAGACATATTTTATATTTTATCCCTCTATAGCCCTCCAGAAGTGAAATTCAGAGATATTTTTTAGTGGGTTGCCCAATATTTTTCTGGAGAGAAGCTACCTTTTGCATTTCTTAAAGCCGTGCATCTCAATGTGAGATATGAGGGGTGGGCTGCGGACTCATCTGCTTCCTAGACTGTGAAATGGGGCTGACAGCCTCAGGACACACTTTTCTCCCCAGGGGTTAAGCTTCAGGCTCACAGGTTATTTACTTCACAGAAACTGGACAGGTCAATGTTGATATGTATTTTTTGCAGCTCCTAGAATATTTCAAAATACATTTTTGATAGCCCATAGTCTTGAGAAATTAACTCAGATAGGACATTTTGATTACATTAATAAATTAGATACACAACTGTGCACAGTGACAACATGGGGGAGGAGGGAGTTGAGTAGGAGGCTCTGAGTTCCCTAATGTGTCAGTGCCCTGAAGTACCTGAGTACCGGAGTACCTGAGTACCTGAGTACCAACTGATAGTACAGAAAAAGTTCAATAATGATTTAATTTAAAAGTTCCCTGAGCTTCATCATTCACGTTTAATTATAGTTAGTTCATTAATTACCTTCTTGAGAAGTGAGACTGAAAAGAGAATTAAATGGCACTTTATAAAAAGCTAATTTTGCAAACAATGAAATGAAGCCAAATATAATTGATAATTGCTGTTAACAACTGGCCCCGAGGCATTCTTCTTTAGAAAAACTGTTTAGACTTTGATAACATGAGACAACAGAGATTCCCTTCATAAGTTTAAATAAGCATGAAAAAGTCAAAATAAAGACAATTAAGCTTTTCACAAAATTTGGCTCAAGCTAAAGGCAGCAACTTGGGCAACATAAATTTTGACATTGTTTCTGGAAAAAAAATATGGTTGTTGATGACCAGATTTGAAGTTGGTAAATAGTATACTTCAGTTATCACAAAAACAAGGATTTGAAAAAGGCAATAAATCTCGTGCAACTTTTGTGTCTTTTTGAGGTAAGCATAACTGTCTCAAGCCTTTCTTCCTTAGGGCTTTTCTGTGGCTTTTAGAGTTTTCAAACTGGAACCACACGGTAAACTGAGTACATGGTTTTAAAATATCATTATGGAACACCTAGTTTGTGACAGGTACGATTCTAAATGTTAGGGATGCACTCATCCTTCACTCAAACAGCTTAGAGTCCAGCAGGAGACAAACATGCCAACACAGCAGAGCACGTGAAGGGCCAGGCACAGAGTGACTCAGAAAGAAAGGGCATGTGTTCCACCTGGGGTGGCCAGACAAGACCAAACAAAGACCAGAGTGTGGACGGTGTAAATAGCACCTTGCTGGGCAGACTGGGTGGCGTTGAGACACTAACAAGGAAAAACATCCAGGTTGAGGAAATGACCTGGGGAAAGACTGGCAGCAGGGGGAAGGGTGTGGGAAAGCCTCAGGTCAAGCAGCTTGCAAACCTTTCCTAGAAGAGATTCAGAGGTTTTGAAAAGGATTTTGACATCAATACACGTTTTCATTAATGTATTGACTCAGTCAACAGTCAAGTATTTCTGGCTATCCATGTGCTTGACTTTGGGCTCAGGTGACCAAAATTTCACCAAGACAGTCTTTCCCTCCCGGATCTTACGAGGCATCAGGAGACAGGCAGGAATGAGGCAAAAACAGCTGGGGGCAGCTGTTGCTCTTCTTCCAGCATCTCAGAGCACAGGCTTTCTTTTTAAAGTAGCAAAATGCCATCCTTGGTGGATGAATTGTCATGGGTCTAACCCATCACTGCAATCCCACCTCTCTTCACCCAAATGTCTTTTCCAGCCCACCCTGCAGCTGGGAAAAGCCAGAGAGAAAGTTAATACTTAATGGTGAAGGATCCTGGGTGTGTTTTGGTGTTATATTTGCACTACACATTATATTATGGATACCACACACATGCGCACACATATAGATCTCCATGGTATATATGACTATGCTTATATGTATCTGTAACAAATATCCATATGTTCTCTCTTCCACATAACGGTTCTGGAATTATCTGCTTAAAACTGCCATACCAATATCTGTGTAAACATCAGAGCCTGAAGATCCACAGTCCCATGCCACACACCATGTGATAATAGCACAGACTTAGAGCACCATTTCCCTCTGCTGGCCCTGCTCAGGACATACTCTGCTCTGTCAGTGCCTCCTAAGAAATGCTTCTCAGATCAGGGCCTGTCTTTGGTAAGACCCAGCAGAGCACAGTGGAACTGTTGGCTTGCTTGGTGCATAAAACTGTCCTTACTTTTACCTAGAAATAAACTCTATCCCTAAGCTTAGATATGGTGAAAAATAGCTGCTGCCTTTGGCCATTGTTTTATTGTTGATGAATCCCTTTTTCCAGGAGAATCTTCACTCTCAAACTCCTGAACTCTCTCTTTTTTTTGCTGAGGAAGATTTGTCCTGAGGTAACATCTGTGCCAATCTTCCTCTATTTTGTATGTGGGTCACCACCACAGCATGGCTGACAAGTGGCATAGGTCTGCACCTGGGATCCAGGCCCATAAACCTGGGCCACTGAAGCAGAGCATGCTGAACTTAACCACTATACCACAGGACTGGCCCAAGGACTCTCCTCTTTTTTAATGATACCAAGTTTGAAAGCAAAGATCACCATAATGATAACGATGAGTGACACTTTCATCATTGATACAACTCGGGTGTTGTCAAAGATACATCTGCCCTTCCACCAGTCAGATCCATCTTTGTCACAAGATTGGTGCCCGAAACACACTCAGAGAAATGTACTAACTTTGCTTCTGCCATCACTGTATTCCCCCGTATCCACATGACCCTGCACGTGGGCTCAGACCATAACACAGTCTCACCCACTGATGCTCAGTAGGTATGCTGGATTCGATTCTTCCTCTTCACCTTGGGTTATTTCCCATCCTCAGGAGCCTGCTAAGGTTCCCTTTTCTTGAAGTACTGAATTTCCTTCTTTCTGCAGCTTGCCACAAACGTGAAAGCATTCTGAGCAATAGAATAGCACAGACTTAGAGCAAAATATTCACCCTATCCTTTCATGTCTCATTCCCAGTGAAGTCTTCCTAACATCAGGGTGGAGGGCCAGGTGTCACTTGTGGAGGGACCAGGCCCCATGGGAAATAACTTCAGCCTGAACCTGGGAGTGAGTGTCTATGTATATGCCAGCCCCTTTCATCTTTGAAGCATTGAAATGGTCTTGGGCTGGAGAGAAGAAAAGATTCTTTCTCCCATGGCAGTCTGACCTAACTGTTGTAAAGAGTAGCAGAAATGAATGCATTGTGTTATACACATAGGAAACAGAATCAAAGGAAAAAGAATCATTTGGTGTATAAAAGAGATAATAGTAAGAGACACTCTGGATATGCCGCAAATAACTCAGAACGCAGAATATCCTATGATGAGGAAAGCAACTTCCACAGCAAAAGGAATTAAGCATAGTCTCTCCCAAAATGATAAGTAAATAACCTGTCAACACTTTGGCCACTGAAAGAACGAATAGGGCGGACATCAATGATACATTAGACCAGAGAAGAGAGCACAAGGAAAACTAAGCCTGTCATGGTAGGTACTCCAGCGGTGGGACAGATAGAAGTTCCACCTTAACATGAGAGTTGCTGTCAAATTGCTCCAAAAAAAAGTTCTATCAATTTGCAAACCCACTAATAGCATACAAGAGTGAACAATTCTCCCCCCTTCATCTGAGCCAGATATTACAGTGTTTTAAATGTTTAATAACAAGATAAGGCTATTTTGCTTTATTTTTATCTTCAACAGCTGGAGAGACTTTGCATACATCTATTGATAATTCATATTCATTTCTCTGTAAATGAGTAAAAAAAATTGGCAATAGGTATGGCAAGAATCATCATTGATATTAATAAGAAGATTCCACCATGCTCCCTGAGGCAGTTCGCAGACGGGCACCATGCTAGGTCAACAAGTCTCCCGAGGAGCCCACTCTTCTTTCTAACATTTGGAATCGAGGTGATGGACATTCTGATAATTGGATGCGTTATGTAAGAAATATTGCTCCCTCTATCAGCCACTGCTTGCTTATTGTTTTGTGTCAACAAATCTGTTTATGTCAAGATGCCTGATTAGACCCAAGGAGAAAGAACAGGGCTTGATTCAGGATATGGGTATATTTATGGTCTTTAAATCTAATTGTTTCCTGTTAACAAAAACAAGCACAGGCATTATAATTGCCTTGTGTTCTTTCTGTAATTGCTTCAAATCCTTTTTGGATGTAGCTGCAATCAGCTCTCCTTGACTGGGAGTCTGTCTAGAGCCAATGAAGTTTGTATTCCCGAGGTTTAGAACAGTGCCTGGCACAGGCAGTTATTAATAAGTATTATGAAATGGTTTCTAATTATATGAATGGGTTTAAAAGAATTAATATAATAAATTAATAACAATATGTAAGTGACATCCAAGACTATAAATTCGTCGGAACATCACAAAAAAAATCTCTCCTGACAACTCTTTTTTCATGCAGTTGAAATTCTAAAAATGTCATTCTATTGACAAAGTGCTTCCCTCTCCTCATCATTCATGACAATGCGTCCTTCCCTGTCACTTTATGGGTAGACGCTGTTGGCATTTTTCTATAGAAGCATTTGCAGGGATTAAACCTTCTCACAGTTTGGCGCATTCTTTGATAGAAAAATGTGCTGCATTGACCTGATAGCTGTAAAATACTTGAGATTTACGGTCTTTCTTTTCTGTGGATGATGAGAAATAGTTCCTCTTTGCTAAATAGTAAAGACAAATTATTTTTCTACAAAAATACTATCAGTCACGGCATTTATCTTCTTGATAAATATGGAAAATAATATTTATCTTTAAGAACTTCATGGAAAACAGGAAACTCAAGGCCAGTAAATACTTTTAAAAACTCATTAATCTTTATGAATTGAAAATAAATCCTATTGGAAATGTGTTATCACTTCCATTTTTAAAAAGCATTCTTTTCTGACTTTATTTTTGATTACAAAGGATACAAGATCTCATTTTCTCTAATTAGAGATTATAGATCTATTTTCAAAAAAAATGAAAAAACATATATAACTTATCACTACCGAGGGATAAAAGCTGGTAACAATTTAGTTTTTCTACATATGAGTATATATTTACGGAAGAGAGAACATTTTGTGAATTCTATTTGCAACTCTGTTAAAAAACAAAATTGTTACTTCATGACCACGTTCCCATGTCAATAAACACTGGTTTAAAAGACATTGGTGGGCACTTAATTGCAATTTATTTAACCATCTGCCCACTTTAGAAAATTTAGATTGTTTACAGTGTTTGGTTAAAATAAATAACTACAGTGAATATTTATGACTCTGCATTCAGTCCAGCCTGAATTTGAAACCCAGCATTCCTACCAAATGTTTACATGCTTTGTGGTACTTTCTATTTATTCTCCTCAAAAGGAGGTAGAATAATTTAAAAACTTTAAGTGCTTCATACCTAATATCAAATTTGTTTCCCAGAAACCTATGCATATTTACATTGTCATCTACAGTGTATGAGTACACCCATAAGACGTAATATTTCATTTTAATAATGACGTTTCTCCCTGGAAACTCAACCACTGACTACATTTTCAAGTAAAGACTATAACACATGCTTGGTAGAATGTCTTGTGTGGAAGCATAAGTATATAGCATATACTTTTCCTCCCTAATGAGAAATGGAAGGCCTTTTTTAAAGATAAATTAAAATCATATAATTATACTTATAAATTATGTAATCATCTCTCATGCCCCCAATACTAGTCTCTTACTTCCCAGAGGAAATAAATTTATGTTAGTTTGTGTATATATGCACACACACATACACATTTTCTCTATGTATATAAATATACACACGCTCACACACATACACACACGTTAGATGTGCTTGCAGTAGCTTTCCTTTTTCCGAAATTGGGATCACATTCAATGTAGTGTTCTGTCCTTTTTGCTACTTAACATCAACCACTTCATGGATACTTTTTCGTTTGTTTTTATAGCTCCCTTCTGAATATGACAAAATTTTTTCTTATCCCAACACATCCAGTTCATATCTCCCAACTCAGCAATCTCAACTTATCAGAAAATAAGTATTTTGAATTTGCTGTAGACTCTTTCCATTTCCATTCTCATTGGCATCATTCAAAAAGGCCAAGAATTGAATACAATGCAAATTTGTTTTTTCTTGTGAAGCTGGCTTTACTTTGAATTTTTAAAAATAGTTACGTGTTATCCACAAAATTACAATGAAATTAGTTTCTCTTGGATTTATTTTAAAAGGAAGAGAAAGGCGTTTTGCACTTCGTTGTTGTTGAGCTGTCCTTGGATGGTGAGTTGGAACAGTGTGAGGAGGTGAACTTCTTCGTTTAGTCCCTTCAACTGAACTGAGCGCCAGCATCCTCAGAGCAGATTATGAGCCTTTATTTTAACCAGTGAGGATGCTGCACGAATGAGGGAATGAAGCAGGCAGACTTACTGTGTGGATGAACCTTGAAAACATTACGCAGAGTGAAGGAAGCCAGACGCAACAGGACACCAGCTTGTGTTCTTACTCTTCTAGTTGTGACGTCATTTTCCTTATCACTCTTAAAGCATCACAGGCTAAAAAAGTAAAGGACATAACTAAACATTCTCCAGATGTGAGGAATTCTCCACAAGCCGCAACCACTAGCCATAGGTGCCCAAAACAGACACCTGTACACTACCCTAAGGCATGCCATGATGGATATCCTCTAACCCACCCTCTGTCCCCAGTGACTGTCCCAACCCCGCCTCCTGCTGGCCCTACTCATCCCAAAGGCTCAACTTGCTATAGGAGTCGCACCTGCATCTCTTGCCCACAGGTGTTGCAGGACACACCTTTCAGCTGTGAACATCTTTTCCTACCTATTCTTCCTGTAACTTAGATACCAGCCAGATCCAGGGGACCAATATTTCTACTGAAGGAAGCTGGTCCCAGAACACAGAGTCCTGTGGCCTCTAATCAGCGACGTGTCACCCACCAGTGTCAGCACTTAAAAAACAGAAACATGGTCAGTGTTGTTTTTTTCTGAGTATTTTCCTCCCCGTTCTCACCACTTCTGTCCTGGGGATCAGCCGCAGGGTCGGCCAAACTTCCGGGTTCTTGATCTAGAGCCAGTAAACATTCTCTTTACCTTTAACATATTCGATCATTGAAAGCATGTGTACGAGGAAAACAGGCAATCGAGAGCAGAGTGAGGGCCCAACCAAGTGCTCGCCGAGAAGCATATTCCCTGAGGAATCCCACAAAAAGGATCAGATGGAAGCATTTTTCCAAACAGATTTGTTTTCTTATTTATAAACTATTAAAAGGGGAAAAGAGCAAATAGATCAAAAAAACTAGAGAAGGTGACAGGACTTCAATTTAAAATATATTTTATTACAAGATAATGCAAATGATTTACTGAAAATACAAAAGTGTAGGAAGTAAAACTCAAATATTTCTAACTTCTTCTTTGCATAAATATACTTGCTAATCATTTTGTCTATACCTTTCCAGTTTTGTTTTTTCTCAGAACACATCATTGTTTATATAAGCGTTATTAGCCCTTTTCAAATGTCTCGTGAGCATGTTTTTACTCCTTTGTTGTGTGTGTGTGTGTTTGGGTTTTTTCCCTTGTTAATTCATAGACTTCGTGTCATGCTTTGAAAAGCATTTCCTACTCTCAAGATTATATAATTTAGTTTTGTAATTTGTTTGTGGTAGTAGAGAAAGGTAATAGCAAACCTCTTTTTTTTATAAAAAGCTTTTAACAGACACTGGAATCAACTGGCCCCTGGGAAAAGAATGACATTGCATTTAATGGGGCTGAACATGTTCGGAATCACCAAGTACAAGATCAATTAACCAGAAAATTGATAGCCCTACAAATTTATACTGAAGCCTCTCAATGAACCTACATACAATTTACGAGCAGGAGCACATGGCAAGAAGGACACTCACAGAAATAATCCACACATTTGACTAAGTCACATTGAGACTCAGAAATGTAGTCTACACAGACGAACACACGCAGGAAGCTTGGAGACTTCAAACGGGTTCTTAACTCTTCTCAGAAAAACTCATACTCAGGCATAGCAGGTTTTATATATTTTATTTCCATTTGTATATACAATTTGTAAGCTGTATTCATTATAAATCAAGCTTTCTGATGTCAACTCCACGATGTCTTTATAATCAGTTAGCAATCCTAGACATGAAGCCCCTTTCTTGGTTAACAACCTTTCACACCCATCTCTATAAGTGCAGAGAAATACAATCATTTGTCAACTTCTTGCTTCCTCTAAATTCCACACAATGCCTCTTGTAATTTGCGTCTTTCTGAACAACCACAGTCTGATGTCAGCTAGGTTGGGTACCCTATTACTTAAATTATGATAAGGATGCCGTCTCTTTTCATTAATGAAACTGTTAAATCAAATATGATCAGATTCAGAATTCTGCCACAGAACTTTCCATGGGTTAACATCAAACATTAGTCCACCCACTTTCTGATGGTCGCTTAAAAACTATGACTCATCTAATAATCCTGCCAAGACTTCTCACTCATGGCAATAGTTTGAGAAATTGCCTGTGGAAACACAGATACACTGTATGTGCTGCATTCTCTAGCTTCATCAGCCTAAGAACCCACCAATCTAAACCGATGAAATTAACCTTGCAATTGCTTTTTTGTTTATAGTCAAAGTTATAGAATGTTACTGTATCAAGAGAATTTTCTAAGAGTGGAGTTAAGCCTTCCAGTTAACGTTTTTTTCTTAGTGACTGTGTAAATGTCTCATTAGTATAAATTAATTTTTTCCTACTCAGTGTGATTATACAAATCATACATGCTGACTAGAAACTAGAATGACACAGAAAAGCAGAAAGAAATTAAAAATAATTCATAATTTCAATATCTGGAGTAACCTGTATTCACATTTTCGTGAACACCTATCTAAGTGTATAATTATGTTCATAGCTATTTATATTCTTTTTTATTTTGAATATAGTCCTGCCTCTACCAAGGGACACATTGAAAAAAACCAAATGTACCAGAAAAAGCAGAAGTGAAACCAAAGCATAATGACATAAAAAAACTGAATCTACATACAGAGACCTTAAAGAAGATGTCATTCCAAGTATCTACAGACGCTGCTAAAGAAATCTTTTCTTTCTTTGTTCCCTACATTGCTCATGACAAATGACCTATTCGGCTACATACTGGTTCTCGGACAGCATGTAGTGCAATGTTGGCGCCAGTGACTTCTCTCTAAAGAATACCTTCCTCCCGGTAATCTGGTAACTCCAGGAATTAAAGGCATTCCTCTTTGAGATCTCGATTTCAACTCCTTTGGATACATACTCAGAAGTGGGGTTGCTGGATCATATGATAGTTCTATTTTTAATTTTTTTTAGGAAATTCCGTACTGTTTCCCACGGCGGCTTCAACCTTTTACATTCCCATCAACAGAGCACAAGGTTCTAATTTCTCCAATCCTCACCAACATTTATCTTTGTTTTTAATTTTTAATTTTAATTTTTTTTTTAAAGAATGGCACCTGAGCTAACATCTGTTGCCAATTTTCCTTTTTCTTTTTTTTTTTCTTTTGTTCTTCTCCCCAAAGCTCCCCAGTAAGCAGTTGTGCATTCTATTTGTAGGTCCTTCTGGTTGTGCTATGAGGGACGCCACCTCAGCATGGCCCGATGAGCAGTGCTAGGTCCACGCCCAGAATCCAAACCGGCCCCGCGAAACCTTGGGCCACTGAAGCAGAGTGCACAAACTTAACTGCTGGGCCATGGGGCCAGCCTCTGTTTTTTATTATTTTTTGATCACAGCTATCCTAATAGGTACAAAGTGATATCTTATTGTGGATTTGATTGGCATTTCCCTGATGATTAGTGATGCTGAGCATGTTTTCATGTACCTGTTGGTCATTTGTAAAGAAATATCTATTCAAGTCCTTAGTCCCATTTTTTCATCAGGTTATTTGTTTCGTTCTTTGCTGCAGAGTTAGAGGAGTTCCCTATATATCTTGTTTATTAACCCCTTATTAGACATAAGGTTTGCAAACACTTTCTCCAACTTTGTGGGTTGCCTCTTAATTTTGTTGATTGTTTCCTTTGCTGTGCAGAAGCTTTTAAGTTTGAGGAAGTCCCACTTGTCTAATTTTGTTCTTGTTGCCTGTACTTTGGTGTCATATCCAATAAACCACTGCCAAGGCCAGTATCTGCACTCCCATATTCATTGCAGCATTATTCACAATAGCCGAGATATGGAAACCACCTAATTATCCATCAATACATGAAAGATAAAGAAAATGTGGTATATACATAATGGTATATACATAAAATGGAATATGATTCAGCCTTTAAAAAGAAGAAAATCTTGTCACATGTGCCAACATGGATGAAAGTGGAGGATATTACGCTAAGTGAAATAAGCCAGGCACAGAAGGACAATTATTAAATTCTACTTAGTCCTGATTCCACTTACTCTATTAGGTATCTAAAATCATCAAACTCATAGAAGCAGAGAGTAGAATGGTGGTTTTCAGGGACAGGGGAGGGGAAAATAAGCAGTTATTGTTCAACAGGTATAAACTTTAAGTTACACAAGATGAATAAGTTCTAGATATCTGATGTATAATATCGTGCCTATAGCTCTCTCTCTCTTTCCACTCCTGGAAATGAAAACTTACGCAAATCAGCAAATCTAACTACAAAAATGTTTGAATATCTGATAAAAGTAAACTTTGAACCATTAGCAAGAGAAAGCTTCTTAAGCAATGATAATTTGTTCACCACTTCTAATGCATTTGACTTTCAAGTAATAAACAAGTCAATTGGATGCAATAACCCTGAGGGGAATAGTTCTTTGAAAATCAGACTCTACTTTTGATGACAAGAGGCTTGAGAAGTAAGCAGTGTGATTAGGGCCTGGTTAGGATGGTGTACAAAGAATGCATACCACACAAGATAAAGTGACTAAATTCTGGCCACTAGGTGGGACTTCTAGAACATTCTGCATGCTAGGAGGCATTGAGGTAAAACCCATCCCCATGACTCTAGAGGAATAGGCATTTTTGGTGCAATTAAATTCTTATCTCAAAAGAGGTTATGACATAGCTTTTGTCAACAGCCAAATTCATTCTAAGAAGGTTATATTTTGGGACTAAGGATAAGAGACGAGGAAATAGGTGATTGGTTCTTCTTTTCGAAAGAATCTGATGTTATTAATTGTTTAAAATTTCTGCCTAACTAGGTAGTTAGAATTGATTGGATTAAGTGTTTTCCACCAGCTGACAATACCCATCTAGGGCACAATTACTTTTTCTAACTCAGGGACTATATGAAACTGGATATCTTCCTGCGTCATATGCATGTGTCTAAATTCAGATGTCTATTAGACATTCAAGTGGAGGTATAGAGTAGGAAGTTATATATATATTAAAATTATATTTTAAAATATATTATACTTAAAAACTAAATCTGGTGTTTGGAAGGAATATCTGATCTGGAGATATAAATTAGAACATTATCAACATGTGGCTGATATACAGAGGCTTAAAGTCATGGAACTGGATAGGATCATCCATGTGGTATGTGCAGAAAGAGAAAAGAAGAAATAGAAAGGGACCACCAGCATCCTACCTGTAAGAGAGCAGGGATTAGTGGAGGAACCAGGAGAGGAGATAAAGAAGAAGTAATCATTAACCAAGAAAGTTTTATGTAATAGACACCAAGTGAAGAAAGTGTACAAAACAGAAATGAGCGGTCAACTTTTTCAAACACCTCTGATAGGTTAAGATTAAAGTCCAAAGTAGTCACTGGGGTTTGCATCATGGTGTTCACCAGTAATGTAGACGAAAACATTCTGGGTGATGTTGAGGGCTGAGTACCGACAGGAATATTATGAAGGAGTGGAAGGATAGGATTTAGAGATAAAGTATAGAAAATATTTATAGGAGTTTTTCTGCAAAGTTTAGAAAATAAATGGATTAGCAGACATTTGAAGTTGGGTCAAGATAGATTTTTATAAAATTTTTCAGAAAGATGAGATTGTTAACAACATATTTGAATGCAATGGAACTATGTAGCAGAGAGAACGAAGACTCTGTGGAATCATGTCCTTGAATAGGAAGGAGGGCAGGCACCTGCTACAGAAGTGTTGTGACTGGCTTCAGATAGAGACAGCAATGCTACATCTCTGGTAATAGGCAGGAAAGTGGAGTGTGTGGTCAGTGCTGGATGTCTAGTGGATGTTTTCTTCTGAGTTCATACATTTCTCAGTAAGTAGAAACACAGATCAATCATCAACTGGAAATGAGAATGGAGGAGGCATTGTGGGCTTGGGGATAGAGGTCCACATGGGAATTAATCAGCCAGGTGAGTGGATGGGGGATTGCATGCATATCTGACAGCTTTGAATCCACTTTGTGACTGATTAGTCAGTACAGTGGTACATTTTTCTCCAACTGTATTCAGCTACACCAGTGTAAAGGTGGACTAGATGGATGGTTGTATTTAACCAGGGTTAGAGTTTTTCCAAGAGCACATATGATGAAGGATCAAAGGGAAAGAGACTTGAGATGTACACAAGGTTGTTATTACAGTGATTTGTCATGAAATTTACTCTGGGCATAGAGGGAAATGAAGGCATCACAGTTGTGAGTGAAAGTAAAAAGGTGTTAAGACCAAGGCATTGGAAGTCCTGGAGAGGGCCACAGGATTGTTGGGGCTGGGTTACTAAAAGATATGAACTAGAAAGTAAAGAGGTGGTATCCAGAGAAGGATAATATATGGAATGAGGGCTGGAGGTGGAGTGGAAAACAAGATCATGAAAAACAGTGACAGGAGCTAGGAGCTACAATTGTGGAGAACTGTGGGGCATGACTTAGGGGCTGGTAGATAAAAAAGAGGGGTAGTATGTGATGAAATCCTTACTTGAGAGTCAAAGCCAGGGATGTAAAAGGAGGAAGAAAAAAATGTTCTGAAGGTGTCAATGAGGACACTGATGATATCGGTTCAACACGAGGTTGACGTAAGGGAAGCCATATTGTAGGAAATAAACCATGTTGTAACTTTGAATGGCCTCTGATTAACTAAACCCAGACAAGCTCTGTAGATTTTATGGACCCTCGTAGCTGCTATAAGTGGATAACTTTGTTCTTCTGAGTTCCTTAGGAATGTGATGAATGATCCCCAGGCAGAGAGTCTGTGCTGACTACCATCATCAATGACAACTGAAAGATCAGAGTATAGGGCATTGCTCAGGTCTCAGCATATCCAGTAAAACAAAAGACTATCAGGAACTGAGACCAGATGTCTGCCCCACCTGGAGATCAGATGGAGGTCCCACTGGGATTAGGTCTATTTTTCAGGGACTGTTAAAATTTGGGTTGTCTATACTTCTTATCCTTCTGGTGGGACACTTGATTATAAAATGTGCTTTTAGATATTCCAAAACTGTTGAGCAAGACACAAAATTCTAATAATACAAAAATGTCAACATGAAGCTGGGAACAAGAGAATATTTCCAAACGAGTGCTAAACAGTTTCATTCCTCTAACCCAGATCTATGACCCAATTCATCAGGAAGTAGCTAGATCAGCTGTCACCCCAAATCCCTCAAGAATGAAGAATACCAAAGAATAGGAGGGATTAAAACTGGCAAAGAGTTAGTCATTGATGATTAAGTAGCTAGGAACTAAATAATTTTTTCCTTTTTGCAACTACTGATTACAGCTTTTAGCTGTTTAGTCCACCCATTGTTAACTGCTGTTTAGGCAATATCCTATCTGACTTCTAGTAGGTTCCTATTGATAGCATCTCCCTGGAGCCTGGGTCACCATGGTAATGGGTGTTTGAGCTGTTTTTCAGGAATTAGAACCCCTTTGTCCACTCCAGGCCAGTTGAGACCACTGACTCATCAACTGGGCCCATGCAAATGTCAGATAGCCAACCTTTTCATGTCAAGAGGCTAACAAGTCTGTCTTTGGATCATGCTCACACTGCCATTCTGTGAGCATGCGTCCTATGAAGGGGCATGGAGTCTGACTCCACTTGCCCACATCATCAATTACCTCACCTCTCCTCACCTCCAATCATCTATCTCCACATTTCAGACCACCTTGCCCCCCCAGCCCATAAATATCCCCGTGTCCTTGTTTTTGGGGAAGTGGATTTGAGATTCATGCTTTCGCTGTGTCACATGGCCACCTTGTGATTAAATTCTCCCTCTGCTACAAATCTTGTCATCTCGGTGTTTGGCTTTCTGGGTGGTGGACAAAAACGAACATGGCTTGTTAACACTGATACCCCCTCTAGCCCACTGGAATATCACTGAGGAAGAAACAGCCAACCCTGGAAAGTGCTTAGGAAGCAGTGTTTTCAAAGGAGAGTCAGGCCTGTAAGATAACTGTCATAGTAAGAAGGAGAAGATAACTTGCAGACATAGGTCAAGATAGAGAAGACTTTTCTGGCAATAGAGAATTCAGTAGGACACAGTGCCAAGGGTTTCAGGAATTTGGGAAACACGGAGGAAGAAGAGGGAATAGGAAATCCATAGGACTTCATGGGGATTAGACCAGGAAATCCAGGTGTCCCTTATTGGCCGATGTAAGTAAAAAGGCCATAAGGCAATTTATTCCGGTAAGCTCAAGTCAGTGTTTATTGAAGGGTAGAGAACAATGAGTTTCTGGAACTTTCTCTTCAACCCAGAAAATAGAGTAGAAATTTAACACATTGAACTTTAAAAACTTTTTATAAGAGAAACATCACTCTGAAATCAACAGCATATAATTTTTTTCTTGCATTCATTTTCTCCACCATACCAAATATTTCAAATTATATCTTACCAATTTTTTGACAGTTACTCTTTTTTGTATTATTTTCCTTTTGTTAGAAAAATTTTATGAAATGTTTGGGATTCTTTCATTATGAGAAAATTATATCCAATCCATTTAAAATTTTACATAAAATATTGCAGATAAAGATTAAATTCTAAAATATTTAATATAAATCAGAAAGAAAAAAGATAGCCCAATAGATAAACAAGCAAAGGAAATCCACGAAGGGTCAAACCCAAACACTCAATAAACCCATGAAAACACTTTGAATTTCAATAAATTCAATAAGACTTTGAATCCCTCAGATTGAAATAAAAAGAGGGAAACGTTTATCTCAAAGATTTTTAATAAAATGTGAATTTTTAGAGTCATTGTAGCAAGCAAACTGCAATAATTAATGCAATTTAATATGTTTCTATCCCTCGACCCAGCAATTCTGTTCTTAGAATTTCAACTCGTAGAAATAAAAGCAGTAGTTCACAAAAATGTGCACACACTGAGGCACTTCTGGGATGGTAGAATAAGGATGTACAAAATTCTTTTCATCTATAAAAGTAATGAGAATACTGGCAAAAAATTATCCAAATCAACTTTTTAAAAATTCTGTAAGTTAAGCAAAGCCTTGCAAGAATCTGAGGAGCAATCTGTTCGCTCTCTTTGTATTCTAACACCCAGAGCCTCCCGTTGAACCCATTAGAAAGATGGCCGAGTCTTGGTAAGAACAGAGCTTTGTAGCATTTTAATCTGTACTACTCCCATCGCTGCTCCCTAGGCCCACAGTAGCCTTGAAAACCAACCTCACAACCATAATATTTATACATCAGCTCCCAGCAGCCCCTACAGGTGACAGAGTAGGTTCTAGGCTACCCCAAAAGGCCCATCCCCCCAGAGTACAGTTATATTTAAGCTGTCTGAAAAAAACCCCTTCACAGCACTTGTGTTTTTTTGACCTGCCTCAGAACTTGGTTAGTGCAAACAGTCCTATCCTCAAGGCATTTGTCAAAAACCATCAGTGGCATCTGCTAACATCACAGCTGCCCAAGGTGGTAGAACCAGTTGGGTGAAATAAATGTCTTATCACAGAAATTAAAAAGAAAAACTGGTGAATGAGATTCCACTGGGGGCTTTGAAAAGCTCAGACATATTCCAGGGGATGCAGAAGTCCATATGCACAAGTAGGGCCTCTCCAGTGCATGTCCATGTCTTTTCCTGCGCATGACCGGGAAAGGCGTGTAAAGGCCCTACTCTCTCTCCTCTGGCCGACCTCAAGAGCCTATGCAAGTAGTAAGTGAAGGTGAAGACAGACAGTGAATACACATGAAAGGAATATAGACCTTTAAGAATTAGTTCAGCAAATTCACTAAATGAATATTAACAGCAATAAGCAGTACAAAAAGAAACTCTAAGGAGAAGGGAATCAGATTTCCAGGGTTGCAACACTGTATGTTCAAAATGTCTCATACATGTGAGAAACACAAAGAAACAGGAAAGCATGGCCCCTACACAGGGAAAGAGCAGTCAATAGAATTGATCTCAGAGGAAGCCTATTTGGTGGAATTACCAGAAGAAAAAATTAAATCAGCTATTTTCAATATTTTTAAAGAACTAAAGGAAATCGTTGTTTAAAAAACTAAAGGGGGACTTCTGGTTTCTAGTTCTGTATGTCAGGAGCTTGGAAGTAGCCACTCCATTCTAACAAGTAAAAAGCTGAACAGATTGAAAAGAAAAAAAAGCTCTTTTTGGATCAGGAAGAGAGGGGAGAACATAGGGGAAACAGCTGTTCTACAAGATCAGAGAGACAGATGGCCAAATCCAGGGAGTCATGTCTTACCAGAGCAGAGCGCTGGAGTCGCGGAAAAGTACAAAGCATCATTGAAAGAAATTAAGGAAGACTTGAATGAATTCAAAGAGCTCCCATATTCATGGATTGGAGAACTTAGTAATGTTAAGACGACAATGTTCCCAAATTAATCTAAAGTTTCAACCCAATTGCTATCAAAGTCCCAGTTGGCTCTTTTTCAGAAATTGACAAGCTGATGCTAAAATTCATATGAAAATGCAAGGGATCCAGAAGAGCCAAAACAATCTTGAAAAAGAAGAACAAAGGAGGACTCATATTTCCCTATTTCAAAACTTGCCACAAATCTACAGAAATCCAGATGCTGCAGCACTGACATGAGGGTAGACATATCAATGGAATATAACTGAAAGTCCAGAAATAAACCCTTATAGTGGTGGTCAGTGTATTTTAGACAGGGGTGCCAAAACAACGCAATACAGAAAGCATGGTCCTTTCCACAAATGGCGTTAGGACAACTGGATATCCACCTGCAAAAGATTGAATTTGGACTCCGAGATCACATTGTATACAAAAATTAACTCAAAATTAATTGAGGAGGGTACTCGGGGTGGGTAGGAGTAGGCAAGAAATGTTAAGAAGGCTACACAGAGGAAGCAACGATTTGGCAGAGATTTGAAAGTTTCAGTGTAACTAAGGTGGAAGAGCAAATAGAACTGTGTGTAAAGACCTAAATGTAAGGTCTAAAAATATTAAACTCTTCCAAAAAAAGATAGATGTACACATTTGTGATATTGGATTAAGCAATTGTTTCTTAGTTATAACACCAAAAACCCAAGCAGCCAAAGAAAATATAGGTATTTTTTACAATTTTTTAAAAATGTATTTGAAGGACATTGTCAAGAAAGTGAAAAGACAACCCACAAAATGGGAGAAAATATTTGTAATTGTATATCTTATAAGGCACTTATATCCAGGATATATAAAGAATATGTAATTCAACAATAGAAAGACAAATAACTCAGTTTTTAAAAGAACAAAAGATTGAAATAGACATTTAATCCCCAAAAAAGATACATAAATGAGCAATAAGTACATTAAAGATGCTCAACATCATTAGTAATTAGGGAAATGCCAATCAAAACCACAATAAGAGATTCCTTCACACCCCCATGAAAAAAGACAGGAAATAACAAGTGGAGGTGAAGATGTGGAGAAATCGTTCTTACATGCTGTGGTATTTTAAGAGTGCAGTCACTTTGGAAAATAGTGTGGCCAATCCTTAAAAATTTAAACATAGAGTTTCTATATAATCCAGCGATTCTACTCTTTGGTATTTACCCAAGAGTATTCACAGTAAATTTCCAAACAAAAAATTGTACACCAATATTCACAGTAGCATTATACATTATAGCCAAAAATGGAAACAACTCAAATGTCCACCAACCGATGAATGGATAAAAGAATATGGTGTGTTCTTACAATGAAACCTTATTCAGCAAAAAAAAGGAATAAGGTTCTGTACATGCTACAACATGGGTGAAGTTGAAAACATGATGTTAAGTGAACAAAGCCAGTCACAATAGGCCACATATTGTATGATTTCATTTATAGAAAATAATCAGAATATGCAAATCCATAGAAACAGAAAGATTATGGGGGGAAGAAGGTGGGAAGTGAGTGCGAATGGATGACAGTGTTCTTTTATGGGGGAACGACATGATTCTAAATTTAGATAATGGCGGTGTTTGCACATATCTATGAATATACCAAAACCCACTGAATTGTACACTTTAACAGGTCAGATTTTATGATATATGAATTATATTTCAACAAAGCTGTTATAAAGAAAGTTTGCACATACCCACTTCCTAAGAACACATGCACATTCATGGCAGTCCATAATAATGCACATATGCACAAACACCAGGATGTTTATGACAGAAAAAAAAAAGCCCTAGAGAAAAAGGAGCCTATTAAAGAACTGGAAAATTATGGAATAAATTGTGGCACATCCATTCTATGAAAATTAAGCACCCATTAAACAACATCATGTTAAAATACCAGACAGGGTAATTGTCATCAGCGTAAAGTGGGTAAAGCTGGATATAGAGAAACGTATGTAGTACAACCCCATTTCTATAAATGAATAATGACAATGACCAAATGTGTGTATATGTACAAGTATTTGCATATGACTACATGGCATCGATGACAGGTTGTGAAATACTAGTCTCCTGGGAAATGAAAGAAAGAAAGAGACAGGTTAGATATGCCAAGAAAAAGGAGATCCTAAAAATTTTTCCTTCATATAATCTCACGTGACATGATTCCATGCATACACGTACTATTATGTATATGCTCATATTCACATAGATATATGTTAGAGGACAAGTAGCAAAATATCAATGCACAGTGTTTCAAGATATTGAGATTTCAGGATATTTTGATTTTTGTGTTGTTTGATTCCTTTTAATGATGATTTATTACATGTAGTCAGAATTCGAAAGAATTCAACTATTTTTCTCAGTGAAATTAAACAAAAATTATGCATTTGAGTGTATTTGCAGTGCCTTGATTTGTATAGATTAGCCTATTTTCTCTGTGCCTTTGACTAGGGAAAAAGATTTAACAAGAGTAGTAAGAATAGAAAGACAGTATGGTATTTTCAATACTCCATGTTACACAGGCCACAGTGTCCCTCCTTCATCTTGTCACACTGGGCATACAATTTAACCTCTTGCAATCTGTTTCCTCACTGATAACCTAACTATCAGATGGTCCAGATGCCATGACTTTGAATATTCCGAGTGTGCAGTATTACGCCGGATGCTTTGCAAACAACTTCCTTTCCCGTGAGTAACTTCATATTAAAAGTCAAAATCTCTAGCATGTTAATTTAATATTTTCTTTGTCTTTGGAATCCAATAAGTTATGATCTTGACTTGAAGTTTTTAGTGTGGTTAAATTACTCTATTCACATACAAACTAAGGAACTCTATCAAATATTTGTTGCATGAAATTCGGTTACAGAAATAAGTGTATTGCAGGTTTGTTTTTAGTTGTGTTAAACAGAATAATCCTTTAACATTGGAGTTAAAAGCACCTCCGTTAACGAACGGTTCTGTATTTGCTCTTCACAGGGTGAGTTAGGTTTCTGGAGAATCAATTTGGTTATGTTTCTAAGGAAATCAATGGCTTATAGGTTGAACTGGAGAGAAAGAGGTCAACACAGGCTGAAGCAGTCAATATATGACATCAGTTGTGTAAGGACCCGGAGGTTGTGCTCATGCAAGAACAGGATTCTAAAAGAGGCAGGATTTCTTATTGTAAACATGTTAAAATTCTACTCTCTATAAAGCTATGATTATGATTTTTAAAGATCACCCTCAACTTTTAATCAACTCTATGACAGTCAGTCTGATGATATATTTTTAAAGTACCCAGAGCTGTTACCTCGGCCTTTAAGATTCAGTTAAACAATACTTCACCCACTCCTCTGGGCCCCCTCTCTGTGCTCCTTGCACTCTGTGTATACCTCTCTAATCATATTTGGTATTTTTGTATTGCAAATATTTAAAAAATTGAGCCAACCTGTATTTATCCCTCACTGGAAGATCTTGAAGGACAGAGACTTATTTTTGTTTTCATTTTTGAGATGCTTTTACTTATTTTAGTGCCTGTGTCATATTAAAAAAGTAATAAATATTAACCAAGTTTATGAATTAACTAATTTCATACAAAGGAATGAATGAATCTATATACAAAATAAAGAAAGAAGCAATCAACAAATCAATGAATACTTATCAAACTGTAATTAGGACACAGTTTCAAACACACTGTTTGGGAAAGAGAGAAGAATGGCTGACGAGTGGACAAAAGGTAAGTCTCCCACCATCTCTGGGCTCACTTCTAAGGAGACTTTGGGAGCAGAGTTAGGGCACCATGCTGAGATCATTGTCTTCACTCTGAAAATAGGAAGGATACTTGAAAATTTAGCTGCTGACACTTTATCAGTGAGCCACAGTGGCCTGAAGACAAATATCCCTCCCCACAACACACACACACACACACACACAGAGTCATCATCTTCATTTTCAAACATGTAGGGCAGCATGGAAGAGTAGGTGTTCTGTCCTCCATACCATGAGGCACAGGGCTGAGAAGGAAAAAGAATAATTCCACTAAATAAGAGTAGAATAAATAAAATAGAATAAAATAAGAAGCATTCTTAGTTATATAATATTGCTTGGACAAACACCTGCATAGACACCATTTATTGCTTGTATTTAACATAATTGAAACTATATTGACAACATCGATTCATGCAGAGAAAATTGGGAAAAATGAATAGAAGACGAGGAAATATTGCCTGAACTGTGAAGGCTTTTATGTTATGGTAACACTTTTTTTTTTTGCATTTTAATTACAGTTCTGAGGTTTTCAAATGCCAGAGTAGAGAAGGAGGTAACGTGAGGTATTTTTCTGACATCACGGATTGTAATTAAGAGTCAAATAATGCTATAATGATAGCTAAGGCATACTCAACATGGAAAATCAGTGGTTGCTCATTCGTTTTGAGGTTGTTGGGCTAAAGTTGACTTGGTGGAAGAGGAGAAAAATCCCAGGTCACTCACTAGCACACAGGTGACTGCGAGGATGCCACTGTGAGTGAGCCTACCTGCATTACACGGCAGTTCTTGTTTTCCATGAATATTAATCCTTGTTGACAATCCTTTAGCACTGGAGTCAAAAGCACCGCCACAGACAAACTCCGCGAACTTCTTTATCAATGTCAGCTTGCTTCTGACAATCTGACCAAGTGCTTTATTTCTCCTTTACCCTTGACTGTTTGAATGGACTCAGAGATGCAATCTTATCCTGTCATAAATATGAGTAGAAGCAGTGGTGTTGTGATTATCAGGGTCAGTTAAAAAGGAAAAAGCATTTTACAAGGATAAAAGTGTATTTGGATAACTCTCTTACGGTTGCAAAGGTATATGTCATTTGTTTTGTCAGGGTACCTGTTAGATCTCTGAAATGTCAATCAAATTGCTAAAAATACATTTTCCTGCTATGGTCTTTTCCAGTGATTCTCATTTTTCCCCTCATGATAAAATATCTAAAATTACCATTTGTCTTATAAGTAATATCCAAATACCCTCAAAAAAAGGTATTAATAATTTGTTCAGTTGTCTTCCAATCTTTACTGTTTAGGTTAAAGTAAGAATACTAATTTAAAAAGTAGGAGAAGATGAAATTTCTATTCCATGTATCTAAGATAATGATTGCAAAATGTTTCTCTCCTTGTAACACTCTCTGATAATGTAAAATATTAATTTGCAAGATAATTTTCCTGTAGCTGAAAACTTATTTACCAAAAATACTTCTTTACTTACAAATACTATATACATAGACACACATTCATCTATCTACTAATTCTACTAAAATAAGATGCTCATCAATCACAGGCATCGTATGCAAATAAAACACGGATAAAATAGAAAACAATTGCTTAAATACCAAATTTTATTGGCTACTACTAAGCCTCTTTAAACATCTTAAAAGTCCTGCTTCAATAAGATAAACAAACAGAGGGACATGACCAAAAAACCAGTAAACGAGATTTTAGTTCAACGTATAGTCAAGAGGATTAAAGTTTTTTAAAAAATGTCAGGTTTGCAAGGCATTCTGTGGTACAATCCTCTTTCGTAGTGTGGGCGATTCATAAGGGACTTTCGAGGAAAATCACATTTCACAGGTTTTGTGTGAGAAGTTGAGTCGTTTGGAGCGTGAGCTCCACTATATAGCCAGTCTGAGCCACCAGGTGAGACCACTGAAACGGCCTCCTGTTTCTCTTCCCCTGCACCCACACACCCCATCACAGCCCAAATTATTCTCCACATATTACATCCAAAGTAGTTTCTCCAAAACCATGTTTTATCTATATTATTCTCATGCTTAATGTCCTTTGATGAATTTGCAGACTCTAGGATAAAATTCCAAACTGGTTGAAGTTGCTTTTGAGACAGACTGTCGCCTGGCAAGTCTCAGCTACCTCAAATCTCATTTCTCCTGAAATGCGCTATCTCTCACCTCCCAAGACTTCCTACACATTTCTTATTCTGGTCCTCCTGAGCCAGTTCTCCCTGCTGCCAGGTCCCCGACTCTGCACCTTGTCCTTCTAAGACAAAGGTGAATCCTGACGGCACACGCTCCAACAACACCCTGCGTGTCTGCTTTATCACACCCACGGCTACAGGAAGAGCTTGTTTATTGTTAGTTTTTCTTACTAAAACAAACATTCATGAGACTAGGAAAGAAAAACGTCTCTGTGTTATACACTGATACAGCATCATTGGCTAGCATAGTGCTGGCACATAGGAGACGGATGATAAATATGGTTAGTCAATGAGTGAAAGAAAGAGAGCTTGCACTGAGATTGTCCTACCAATAACATCCTGCAAACAAGTCGCCTGAAGTCGTCAAAGAACCCAAGGAAAGTGGAAAAGGTCCAGCATTCAAATCTCTCCAAAAGTTTAATATGATTGAATCCAAAATTGGCATTAATACCAGAGAGTAGCTGAAACAAGACAGTGGAACAGTGTATTAAAATAAAATCAAATAAAATAACATAAATGAAATTAGTTGCCTGGTATATTTAATATATATTAAAGACTAGTAGGGAAGATCAGTTAGTGGTATGCTACTTTTGCAGAAGATATAACTGAGGAAGATTTGCCCTGTGCCAGCATGTGTGCCAATCTTCCTCTATTTCCTGTGTGGGTTGCAGGCACAGCTTGGCTGAGAAGTGGTGTATGTCTGAACCTGGGAACCCAACTGGCAAACCTGGTCTGCCCAAGCAGAACTCAACCACTACGCAAAGGAGCTGGCCCCCTTAGCTGACTTTTTAAAGGAGATAGTTTAACTCATTTCAAACTCTCTGCATAACCTTGACTCTTAGCTGAGTTCATGAAAATGAATGTTTTGAGTTTTCCTTGCCTTAATACAAGTAGTGCACGTATTTCTTTATATACTATAGATTTGGAAAACCTTGTAGATCACAGAAAATATTGATTTAGAGAATCTCAAATTTGATTAGTTACTGAAAGAGAAAGCCTTGTGTGTGTTTGCGTGTGTGTGTGAGATTTTTCTAAAACACTATATTTTAATCTGGCATACTGGGTATCTGCCTGAGTTTAATTCTTCTTTATTGGCATAGGATGCTGCTGTCACTGTAAGACACATTTTATCATCTCTTTTTGTTTGAAGCTTCATATTTTTCTCTGGTGTGAATCCTATTTATTGCTACCCCATAAAAAGCATGAAAATGAAACTTTGTCAAAACCTCCTCAACTTGTCAAAAATGTGAAATTGCTCATGTTATATTTTCCCCAGAAGTCAGTCATTTAAAAAAAATTGATCGTCTATTCTCATTTCAGACTACAAAATTCCAATTCACTTCTGAGAATAAACGAGTATAATTTTAACATGTATTGTTTTCCATTAACTTATAATTCATCTAGAATGTGTTAGAATGCACTCAAAATGTACGTAAATTTAAAAAATACTCCATATTACTCAAAAAGCCTGTTTAGAATATTATAAAAGAGCCAAAAATCATTTTGATTACGTTCTGGATTTTACTCCATTAAAAACTGAAGGCTAAGGAATATGTACTTAATGAATAAAATTGAAATATTTCATTCAACTCTCCCTTCTGCTAGCTGAATTTTCATATACATATTTCACAAGAACTTCCAATAATAGAACCAGATTCGCGGGCATTAGCAGCAGTACACAGGCCATTCCTAGGATAGACGCACGATCAGAGAGGTTTATGTCTTAGCCCCGCCAGTTGCCAGCTGTGCGTTTTTAGGAAAGTTGTTTAATCTCTCTGAGTTCCAATTTAGTTATCTGCAAAATGCAGATGATAATAACTCTTTGCAAAGCTCAAGGATTAAATAAGTTCGAATGTTTAAGTGATCTGTGTAGTATTTGGAACTCAGTAAGTCATCAATAAATGATATTATTAGTACGATTAATATTATTATTAACACTATTATGTGTAGAGTGGTAATTAAAATTTATACCTATTAAGCCCAATGTTTCCTTTCAGACCTGCAGGGATACTAGTATTGTCACCTCCTGGAGGCTTATTTTATTCCTTAGCCTCCTCGCCTTGTTACAGACCCAGCATCTGTAGCTTAACCACAGACTACCAGGGAGCCTCGACAGCTGCAGGCAAACCTCTGATCCGAAAACTCCTTGCTCCTGGGTTCCCCTGTTCCTGGCTCCCCCCAGCCATAAATACTCCATGTTTGGACCTGTCCACCACCTGGCGGTTGCTCACATAGTTGTCAGATATCTCCATTTGCCAGACTGGCTTTTCTTCAAGTTCTTGGAGCCAAGTCTGTCTCACTCTTACCTCCCATCCACCCCAACAACCTATCCCAGACGGCTCTCCTGCATCTTAGCGCCACCTTGTTGGATGCAGCACATGAGAGCTATTTGTATCAAGGGAAGGAAATCCTTCACAGTAGTTTTCACAAATGTTGCCAAGGGTCAGGGTTGATCAGAAAATCCAGAATGAATTATTTCCCTGTCTTCAAAAAGTTAGCCCATCCTTGACTTTTAATTTAATCATCACAAAATCTATGGAAGGTAAATAGTAACTATTTCCAATATATAAAAGAAAAACTGCTAAGATTTCCTAAAATTTTTTTATCTATGTTCTTCAGTGATATTGGTCAGTCATTTTATTATCTCGATCTGGTTTTGTTATTACAATTAAGCAAGCCTCAAGAAAGGATTTTGGGAAGTGATTCCTCCCGCTCTATTTCCTGAAAACTTTTTTAAAGAATTGTTATTACGTCTTCCTTAAATGTTGGTGAGAATTCACCAATAAAACTGAGAGAATATGTTGACCATAAATTAAATTTCTTTAATAAATGTAGAACTACTCAGATTTTCTATTTTATTTTGTGTCATTTAGGTAAGTTGTCTTTGACAAGGAATTTTTTTGTTTCATCTGATAAATTTATTGTAGTCATAATTCCCTTTTATTCTTAATATATGCAATTTTTGTTTTCTTGTTTTCTACAACAGTCTTGGTATATTTCTGAAATATTCTTTTTTTCATTGTGGTAAAATAAACATAACAAAATACATATAACATAAAAATCATCTTAACTATTTTTAAGGATACAGTTCAGCAATGTTAAGTACATTCACATGTACGTCGGATCTCCAGAATCTGTTCTTCTTGCAAAACTGAAACTCTGTGGCTATTAAACAACTCCCCATCCCTCCCACCCCAGCTCCTGGCAGCCACATGCTAACTTCCGTCTCTAGGAATTTAACTACTCATATAAGGAGAATCATACAGTATTTGTCTCTTTGTGACGGGCTTATTTCACTTAGCATGATGTCCTCAAGGTTCATCCATGTTGGAGCATGTATCAGAATTTTATTCTTTTTTAAGGTTGCATAATATTCCATTGTATATAGACCACATTTTGATTAACCATTCATCTGTGATGGACACTTAGGTTGATTCCACCTTTTGGCTATTGTAAATAATGTTACTATGAACGTGAGTGAACAACCATCTCTTCAAGACCCTGCTATCAATTCTTTTGGGTATCCCTAGCGGTGGAATTGCTGGATCATGTGGGAATTTTACTTTTAATTTTTTGAGGACCTGCCATATGTTTCCATATGGCTATACCAATTTACATTCCCCCAAGAGTGTACAAGGGTTCCAACTTCTCTATATCTTCACCAACACTCGTTATGTTCTGTGGGTTTAATTTTTTTATATAGTAGCCATCCTAATAGGTATGAAGTGGGCTACATTTATTTTTTATTTTTTTCTTTCCTGTACCAGGCACCATTCTAAGTGATTTACGTATATTCCTTAACTCATTTAATATGCACAACAATACTATAAGCTAAGTATCATTATTAGCGCTATTTATAGAGTATTTGTGAGTGTGGTTAAGATACTTGGAAACATCTTTGTCCTTCAAGAGTGGACTTTGAGTGTTGGTAAGCATACCAGAGCCCCCTTTAACCGAGGTCTAATGGCCCCACTTCCGAGGTAACCCCCTTCTGAGTATTCTTCCAGATGTCTTGTGTATTACGAGTTTTCTCCACTCTGGTTGTTGGGTGAGTGACTTATTCTCAGACCTGTACAAGCTCCAGAAGTTGTTCTGCCTTCTCTTTTACAGCTGTTCTTTCTCTGGTCTCACACGCTAATCCTCACCCAAGAATATGAGGAGACCCTCCGCATCCCGAGAGCCCTAACGCTGCAGAGCCCTCCTCTCTGATCCTCTGTCTTGCACATTCGAGCCAGCCAGGTCTCCCTACATTTGCAGATCTGCCTTTTCAACTCAGCAGGACCCCTGGCCTCCCTTAATCCAGGGAAAACGTGGGACACTCATTTGTTTCCCCCTTCTCAAAGATCACATCCAGTACGTTTACTATCTGAAAATTGTTATTTCGTGTATTTTGCTCTGTTTTTTAATTACTTAGAGAAGGAAGATAGACATTCTTCCTCTCAGTCCACCATAGACAGAAGTGAAATCTCCATCCAAGATTGCTAGGATTTTTATCAGTTTTCAAAGTCAATTATGTCAATTTTCAGACACTTGGTTTTTAGCACAATACCTATGATATGTCAAGATTCAACTATTAGTGGGACCGGCCTGGTGGCGTAGTGGTTAAGTTCATGTGCTCTGCTTCACTGGCCTGGGGTCTTCAAGTTCACGTCCTGGGCATGACCTAGCTGCTCGTCAAGCCATGCTGTGGTGTCATCCACATAAAATAGAGGCAGATTGGCACAGATGTTAGCTCAGCGACAATCTTCCTCAAGAAAAAAGAGGAAGATTGGCAACAGATGCGAGCTCAGGGCCAATCTTCCTCACACACAAAAAAAGATTCAACTTAATTTTTAAAAAACAAACAAAATCACAGCTTTTATAGTGAAACTCATATCTCATACTGGGGAATCGAGGTGAGGGGAGTGAGAAAGTTACAGACAAACTTTAAGTCTAGTACACTTCCTGTATAACAAAGAAAGATCTGAAAAGGGAGGAAAATCACAGTTTCTACCTCATGGTTTGCTGTGAAGATGGCATGCAATAATGTCTGTGAACGGCTTGGTACACTGTCTAACATGGCTGTTCCCAAAGTGTGGTCCTCAGAGCTCTGTGGATCTCCAAGACCCTCTCGTCTAGTCCACTAAGGCAAAAGTCTTTTCATAATAACACTTGGATATCATTTCCCTTGTTCACTCTGTTGACATTTGCAGTGATGGCACACAATCTACGCTGTGACAAAATGAGAAATAGGCATAGTAAGAACTTTTGCCTTCTAAAATATGATGGTTGTCTTTAAAAAAAATATTTGTATAATAGTTTGAGTTGAGAGGTGAATCAAGTCCTTTTTTTTGTGGAACACTGGTTTTACTTAAAAGAATGACAAACAGACAAAAATAGTTATTAAAACTCAGGTATTTGACATTTTCTTTAAAATGAACAAAAGGAGCTTATCACTTCAAGGAAAACAATTGACAAGTATTTGTAACCAAAGATATAATTCAAGATTTCAAACCAAAATTAGGATTTTGGAAAACTTGTATCTGCCACAATGAACTCAACATGCCAACACTGAGAGAATTTTCTGCTGAGATCAATAGTGATATTAATGTGTGACTTTTTGATATCGTCTAATGAAATGTGTCAGTATTTGGATGGACGGTATAATTCAGCAGACCAATAATTTCCAAATGACCAAAATCATACACAGGCAGAAGACTTCTGGAAAGGGCGAGGGGAGACCAGGGGATTTTAACGCAACAGAGTAGGGAAAGTTCACTGACACAGTTTCAGATTCTGCACTGCGACTCACCTTTAAGAAACCACCTGTTCCCAGGTTTCCATTTAGTATCGAAGAAGAATATTCTCAGTTATGTAAAAGATTTTAAAATATCCTTGTCTTTTCCAGTCACATGTCTGAGTGAGGCTGCATTTGCTTCCTGTCCTGAAATAAACGTGCTGCAGCATATTGAATACAGAAGCTGTTATCAGTATTCAGCTGTCTTGATTCAAGACCGACAGTGAAGACGTGCAAATATACAAAAAAACAATGCCACTTCCAACTAACCTTTTTCTTCTAAACAGATAGTTATTTTTCATATAATTTGCTATTTAGGGCAACTTTTAGTAGTTCAATACGAACATTTCAAAATAAATAAATTCATAAATATAATAAAATGCACAATATTTTAACATTACTTAAATTTATTTTTGAGTTTTAGCTCATCTTGCACTGTCATCCTTCTTATCAAAATAATTGACTCTAACTACAGGCAAGAAGCCATCCTATAACTGGGAAACACAACTTCGGAGAATCTTTAAAACGCTCTGTTATGCCCTTCTCTCTTTTCTCACCAGAGACTCTGACACTCATATTTTGATCTTTTAAGCTCTCTGACCTGGGAGATTCAGCTGTGACAGCTACATTGTTGAAAATCCAAAGTGTGATATCACCAATATTGCTCTCTCCATGTCATACTTCTAAAATAGTTCTTAAGCGAAATAATAAATAATAAAACAACCAAAAGAGAGAAAGAAACCAAGACAATGAATGCAAGTATCTTCTTAAATAAATTCATTGACTGCTGAGGGGGAAAAAAACCAGCAAAACAACAGCCAGAAAATTAGCCTAAAACTGAAATAAAACAATCACAGGCTACCACTCCATTTTGCCATATGTTAAGTAGGCTTTTAAAATCTCGCAATTCCTAAAATAAGACACTGAAAGTCTTAAATAGTGCTCAAAGTGAGAAATGAACATTTTGTGGTGTTATACTTTTTTTTGGTGAAGTGTGGGATTGAAAATGAATATCCTCAGCCACTGAACCGATAGCGCTTTCTTTACAACATGCTGTATTTATCCCAGCAGGTTACAGCCATAATCTTTAGCTTCTGACATCCAGAAAGAAAAATTTTCAGTGCCAGGAAGAAATGGTGATGAAAGAATCCATGTGGTTATATTTTAAAGTTTGTGCAAGTATTTCTCTAACAAGAATTCAAAAGCAAATCTCTGGAAATCTAAAACAGAAAAATATAATGAAAATGGATTTTGGGAAAGCTAAATTATGTTTTTGACCTAATGCCTGCAATGTTTTATTTTCTAACCTTGGGAAAATTTTACTAATCCTTTGGAGCCTTAAATCCTCTGTCTGGTCAAATAAGATTTTCATCTCCTTTTTTCCTTGAAGACTATAGATGTTTTTGGGTTTTTTAGGGGTTTTTTTTCTGTGAAGATATAATACAGTTAAAAACTATTAGTTGATTGTCATTTGTGTGTGTGTGAACTTCTAAATGAGAAGAAATACGATTAAAATAATGAAAGAAAGGAAGTACCTTGCACTTTTATTAGCCATTTTTCTGGTTTTTAAGTTCCATCTATAGGACAGATTTTTATTATAAAATTTTACCTCATAACATACATATTTATAACATATACCATTATTTGGGGTATTTAGTTCACTTTTAAATAGAATAAACAATCATTTTGCTTACTGATGCACTACTCAAAGTGCTTCATTTTTGAACTGTTAGTGATTCCCTTAAACAAGTGTGTATTTTTGGCAGATGTTTAGCATAGATAAACTTCAGATTTATATTGCCACCAGAGAAACAGAGAACATCTGGCATTTTGGAAAACAAAGCCTTCTTGATTTATTTAAGTATAATAAATGTATTTACGTGACTGTGATTCTGAATTTTATAGTAAAATACTCTAAGACTAATGAATCTGAGAATAGCTTAAATATCCATTCACTCTCCAGCTTCACTGGAATGACTCTCTGATCTATTTTTTTCTTCCTTTTAGCTATTCCTCTAATTCATTGCCTAATTGCCTAAGATATAAAGAGGCATTTTGCCTAAATGAAGCAACATCAGTAAAACAAATGAGGCTAGACTTTGAATATGATATCCATTTTAGTGCTTAATCAATTTTCCACAGAAGATTCTCTCTGAAGGGCCCCATTCCCTCGCCCATTTCTTTCCAACAACACTCACGTACGTATTCTAGAAGCCTCTTACTTGATTTGCATTTTAGTGAAAATAAGCTTATGCATGGGAAAGTTTACAAAGTTTAAAGTCACGTGGCAGATAATTTTTTTAAAAGCATTAAAATGTTACCTGAGTTTACCACCCTAAATTCCTCTTTCAACAATATTCATAAAATAGTTTGGTATGACTAAATAAAAGTAACATCACCTGCTTTTGCACTGAACAGAACAAACATATCTGCAAGCTTCCAGGAGGATAATCAGGAGCTACTGACAGATTTCATTGGAGCTTCTAGAGCAAGGGCATCACAGAAGACAAAACAAGCAGGTGTGACTACACTCTCCTCAGGTCTGCTTCCTATTGATTACCACTCATTAGGTAGGTTTTTTTTTTTTTTTAATATACCCCTATAGCTTTTTTTCTTTTTAAAGATTGGCACCTGAGCTAACATCTGTTGCCAATCATTTTTTTTTCTTCTTCTTCTCCCCAAAGCCCCCCGTACATAGTTGTAGGTCCTAGCTGTGAGTGCCTCTGTTCTTCTATGTGGGACGCCGCCTCAGCATGGCTTGATGAGCAGTGCCATGTCCACACCCAGGATCCGAACCAGTGAAACCCAGGACAGCAACCTGGAGTGTGGGAAATTAACCACTCAGCCATGGGCCAGTCCCCGCATTAGCTTTTTAACAGGAACTTTATCCCTCTGATTCTGTTCCTGAGTCGTGTTACTGCATCTAATAGGGTCCCAGTAGAAAATGCAAGGTAACTAAAGCGAGGTTTTGAAGATAATTTAATGAAGAGACCAGTTACAAAGATGGGGAGAGGAACCAGTAAGATGTTTTGAAACGTGCTGGGACAAGCAAAAGCGGAAGCTGTTGAAAACAGCCACAGGGGTCTCCAGCCTCAGAGTCCTCGAGGAAGACGAGCCTGTGAGAGTGACAATGCAACACAGTCTCGCCAATAGTATTTTTGGGGTCCATGTAAGACACAGTGTGGATTATATGCAACTTGTTGGCTGCATTGGAGAAAATATGGAGACCTTAAAATACCCATCCAGTCAGAAAAAGAGAAGTTCTCCTGCCCATCTACTGATGATGCCCATGCTAGAAGCCACATGTAGTGCCAGGTCATGCAGGGGATATGAGTCCAAAACACTGACGGTTCAGTCTTCAGCAAAGACCCATCAGGCTTTCTTCCTTCACACTACTTACTTCCCAAAATTTGCTCATCAAGTTTGCCAAGTTTCCTTCCAACTGCAGTAGGGAGCAAGAGAATTCTTTTTCTACTGATTTTGTTGCCATTAGAGCAAAATGTAAGATGCTTTTAAATTCTTACCTTTATGTATTGTAGTCCCGATCTCTCCCTTTCTCTCTCCCTCTCTCCCTCTCTCTCTCTCTCTCTCAGTCTGCTGCAATAAACATAAGTTGTATTGCAGCAAAAAAGTTCTGGGTCTAACAGAGTAGGGAAGGAAACGATAGGAGCCTGATGAGAGTTGGAGTCATAGAAGTCCATGAAAGGAGATATTTTAGAGAGAGAATCAGAGAGCCAAGGCCCAGAGCGGGTAGAAGAAGAAATAACCAGTCACTTCTCCTCCTCACTCTGATCTCCCATTGGCCAAACTCAGCAGGAAGAGAGGGATCAAAGAAGCCCTGATGATGCACCTGTAGGGTCAGCCCTGGAGGCACAGAGCAGGGCGGAGAATTTACCAGGGGAGGAGAGGCAGACAGAGAATAACCAAACCAACTAAGTTACCAAAACTGTTGTTATTTTGTAAATTCGATCACATTATAAAGTCAAAAGGGTAATTCTGTACTTAAAGAAATTCAGGAGTGAATCCTCATTTTAGGCAAACTTTCAATTATTTTATTTTTAAAATATTTTATATCAATATGCAAAATTTTTAAACTTCCAAACGTCATGTAAAGGAAAACAAATTTCTTTTACAATAAGGCTTCTATTTTCCCTTTTAGAAAAAGACCTATTGAAAAATATTGGCTTCAATTTCTTCACCTGAAAATAATAGTATCAAGTGAACACTAAATGCTGTTACAGAGCTATAGTTCTAATTTTAAAACATTGAATAATTCCTGTGTCACCAAATCTCCTGATTCAGGGTCGAGCATATTTTCTTAAGTTTTATGCGATATATAAAACCATATTGAATGCTATGTAACTAAGCAGTTAAGTTAAAGGCTTTTTTGTTTCTTGCTTTTTTTCTCTCTTGTTCTTTTTAACTCTGAGTATATTTGCATAAAGGATAAAATATTAAGCATTATAAAATTATAAGTACATACATATGTAAAACTATATACATACCTATCTATCTACATCTAGAGATATGGCCAGATGGCCCCCACCAGATACAAGCATAGAACATAAGCTAAAGTTTGATTCAGGATCTCTCAGTCCTGTTTATAAGAGACTTATGATAATGAATTGCTCATTTTGGGCTCAAGAAACAGTCCTTTGGTCCAACTTATCCTTGTTCCTGACTCTTTGAGATCGGCCTCCTAACATGCCTGCTTAGACACAGCGTTCCAGGTCTGGCTTTTATCCCACAGCACAAACTGGCACAGGCGGAGGGAAAGACCAAGGCACCACCATTTAGCCACCATCGCAGTAAAAATTGATTCAGGCAAAGAGCATCAACAAATGTTAAAAAGCGAAAGTGCCACAAGGAATAGGCACTTATCTGGCCTCAAAGTATTAATTGTACAATATATTTATTAATTACAAAAGAAAATAGTAACTTTACAGTTCAGAAACCCCAACTGATGAGAGCTAATGTCACCAGTAATTCTTCCTCATATGATGGACTGAGAAGAACACAACGACACGTCTGTGGTATTCCCGTCAAAATTGAATGCATGAACTGAATCACGAGGGAACATCGGGCGAACCTGAACCGACGGTTATCCTACACGATATCAGGCCAGTACTTGTCAAATATGACAATGCTATTAAAGACAGAAAAATGAGGAACTGTTCCAGAATACAGGAGAACACAGAGACAGGATTCCTGATTGCCAGCGCAGTTCGGAATTTTCTTTCAATTGTAGAGGATAAACTTGGGACAATGAAAAAACTCTGAATGTGTGTCAATGTTAATTTCCCAACTGTAATTATTATACTGTGGTTGTGTAAGGGAATGCTCTTGCTTTTAGGAAATACGCACTGAAACGCACCCCATAAAGAGACATGAACCGTTCCACAGAATGTGATATGAATTATATAACAGCTGACAGAGAGAAAGAGGGAGAGATGTATATGTGTGTGTACATAGATATATATGTAAAGAGAGAGAGAAGGAGAGAGAGAAAATCGCATTTGGAGAGTCTTGATAAAGGAGTATAGGAATTCTTTGTATCATTCTTGAAAATTTTCTGAAATTATGTCAAAATAAAAAGTTAAACGGCAGGGGAAAGGTGGAGAACTATGGCAGGACAGAAAAAAACTAGTCCTAGTCCTAAAGCAAACCAAAGACTGTGTAATGAAGCTGCTTGATCAGGAGTCGGCAACGTCCATTCTTCCTAGCACACGGCACAAGGCAGAAGCTATTCTCTCTGTTCTAACAAAATCAAGGAAAGGAAAAGACCTCCGGGTAGAACGACTGGGTGATGCTGCAAGAAAGCAAGATCCAGGTAGGGGCATCGCCATTCACTCATAGTACCTCATGCCCCTTGGCACACAGGCTGTGAAACCACTGCCCCAGAAGGAGCCAGGCTTGCTGCGACAATGGGTGCTCTCTGTTAACAGTGAGGATGCTGGATGCCCATCAAAAATCCCCCTCAGTACCTCGCTCTTACTCTACAGCCTGGCAGTGGGAGCCCCGAGAATAGTTGATATAACGTTTCCAGCAGCAGGACAGAATGAGGGCTCTGAGTCAGGCTTAGGGTGTGATAAAGAAAATGCAGTTCCAATTTCTTCGCAGCCTCACCAATACTTGTTGCCTTTGTTTCTCGATAATAGCCATCCTAACAGGTGTGAGACAGTTTCTTTTTTTTCTTTTTTTTTTTTGAGGAAGATTAGCCCTGAGCTAACATCTGCTGCCAATCCTCCTCTTTTTGTTGAAGAAGACTGGCCCTGAGCTCACATCCATGCCCACCTTCCTCCACTTTATATGTGGGATGCCTACCACAGCATGGCTTACCAAGCGGTGCCATGTCTGTACCCGGGATCAGAACCATTGAACCCTGGACCACGGAAGTGGAACGTGAGCACTTAACTGCTGCGCCACCGGGCCAGCCCCAAGATGGTTTTGATTTGTATTTTTCTGGTGATTAGTGACTTTGAACATCTTTTCAAATACTTGTTGGCCATTTGTATATTTTCTTTGGAAAATTGTGTAAGTCTTCAGCTCATGTTTTAATCAGGTTATTAAATATTTTTACTATTGAGTTGTAGGAGTTCCTTATATATTTTAGATATTAACCCATTATCAAATATTTTCTCCAATTCTGTAGGTTGCCTTGTCACTCTGTTTATTGTTTCCTTTTCCTTTACATTGGTTAGGACATGGAGAAATTGGAACCCCGGTACACTATTGGTAGGAATGCAACATATATTGCAGAAATACCATATATCCACTTGTAGATATTTATCAAAAAAAAAGAAATCATGATCTCAGAGAGACATTTGCCCTCCATGTTCATTGCATCATTCTTTAAAATAGCCAAGATGTGGAAACAACCTAAATGTTCATCAGTGAATAAATGGATGTAAAACATGTGGTATATAAATATAATGGAATATTTTTCAGTCTTAAAAAAGAAGGATATCCTACAATATGCAACAACATGGATGAAACTTGACAACATTAGGCTAAGTGAAATAAGCCAGTCACAGAAGGACAAATACTGCTCAATTCCACTGATATGAGGTATTTAAAATTGTCCAAGTTATAGAAGCAGAGAATACGATGGTCATTTCTAGGGACTGGGGGAGAGAGAAACGTGGAGTTGTTAATCAATGGGTATAAAGTTTCAGATGAATAAACTCTAGAGTTTGATGGACAACATTGTGCCTATAGTGACAATACTGTACTGTACACTTATAAATCTGTCAAGAGGGGTAGGCCCAGTGGTGTAGTACTTAACTTGGGCCATTCCACTTCGGCAGCCCAGGATTCATAGGTTCAGATCCCAGGTGTGGACCTAGCACGGCTCACCAAGCCATGCTGTGGCCGCATCCCACATAAATAAAGGAAGATTGGCAACAGATGTTAGCTCGGGGCCAATCTTCCTCACACGCAAAAATATCTATTAAGAGAGTAGGTCTCACGTTGTGTTCTTCTTACCACAAAAAAATAAAATTGAAAATTAAAAGATCCTTTGAGCTGCCCCCTCTAAAAAGGAAAATAGAGAAACGTGTTAACTTTTGGACTAAGTTTCTGTGATGGATAAAGAGTGGTCTCAAATTCTTTATGACTCTCCCATGAAGTAGAAAGGTATCGGGGGGAGGGGTATTTATGTTATTTTTATGTTTTTCTCAATGTTTCTGTAAGTGGCCTGTCACTTCTTTGATCAATAGAATACGGCAGGAGTAGCACTGGACCAGCTTTCCACCCAGCCTTCAAGACGTCTAGCAGCTTCCGCCTCCTTCCTTTGAACGCTCATTTTGGAAGCCCTGAGCTCCTATTAAGAAATCTAATCACCTGCTGGAGAGACCAGGTGCCCAAAGCCATCTGGAAAGGGAAAGAACCTGAGACTACATGGGACAGAGGCTGAGCACCCCAGCATCCCAACTGAAACTAGCCTTCCAGTCCTCCCCTCCAAGGCACCAGACATGTGAGGGAGCCATGTTGAATATTCCAGCCCTGCTGAGCCCCCAGACCGCTGAGTCCCAGTTGATAACATACGGAAGAGAAGATCCCCCCAGGTGAGCCCAGTCAACCCTCAGAATCACAGAAGGCCAAAAAATGGTTATTGCCTTAAGCAGCTAAGTTTTAGGGTAGTTTGTTAGGCAGCAAACAAACCCATAAACTTATATTCATTCACATCGATAATTATTTCATTCACTCAATAAGTATTTTATTCAGCATTTATTAAGGAGCCCAGTGGTAGGCTCCTTGCTGATGATTTCTGTCTAGTTGGAAAAAAATATGAAACACATAAGAACACATCTACACATCTCTGATATGTGCACCCAGAGCGGGGTGTGTGGTGCGATGAGAGGAGTTTGGACCCCAGCATGAAAGTCAAGGCAGTGAGGATTAAACTGAGACCACAAGAGGGGTGGGGGTAACTCGACATGGTAGAAGTAACCACCTGGGAGAAATCATTACAGTGGTCCAGAGCACGGCTCAGTGAAGACCAGGAGGTTACTGTTCCTGGGGCTCAGGGTACTGGGGGATGTGCGGCCAGGTGAGACCACAGAGACGGGGCCAAAACTAACTTAATAAACATGCGAACAGGGACTGTCTCGTTTGCCTTGCATCTTTAATACCCAGCACATTTCCTGATTCATAGATGTTCAATAAATGCTAAATCCTTCCAGGAAGGAAGGAAAGGAGCACGGGAGTGAGGGAGGGAAGCCGGGAGTAAGTTGTTCTTTGCTCTTGCACCGTGCTTACGCAGGAGTACGTTCTTATTCAGTGCTCCCCAAATTTTGCTGCATATTAAAATAACCCGATTTTCTTTTTAAATCCCCATATCCAAGCTGGACCCCACACCCGATGAATTAGGATCTCTTGAGTGGGACTCAGACATCGTAGGTGATTCCAACGTGCAGCCAAATTTGAGAAGGTATTCCCATCAGTCTATGCTCCTCTATGATAAATGGAGAATGGTGCTCCCTGACTAATTTTCTACATAGGACTTGCAGTTTTAAAGGTCAGCAAATTAATCTAGGTCCTAATGCAACCAGACATTGGTAAGAAATGGGGAACAAAAGACCAGTCCTATCATTGGCTATTACTGAAAATATAAAATCTATTTTGAAAAATATGTCTCCATGCCTGCATGCTAATGCATTTGTAAGTAGACTATGTAGTGGTTATTTACTGAAGCATTTGCTCAGTGGAATATATTGAATAAATATGCAAGCATAAGGGAGCAAATCTGGTTAAATGACAACAATGTCATGGACTGTTCAATGAACAAATATTTTTGATCATAGGTCTCAGCATCAGCCAGCACAAAAATGTAATTAGTGTTCCAGTTGATGGTTGTATCATTGCCAATAGATTAGAAATGCTAATTCAATTACTAAATCAGTAATAACTGAAAAATAGCTACAAATGGACACATTGTTTTCAATAGTTTATAGAAGACAGTGTTGATGTATATGCTGAGTAATCTTGTTCAAGTTTCTCACTCACTGTTGCCTATTCTGGAGTGTTCTGTGAAAAGTGATACTGCATAACTTCATCAACTTCATGGGGAACTATTCTGTGGAGAATTTGAATATTAGAATTTCCTAGCACTTGCAGCATTTTTGTCTCTCTCTTTCTCCATTCTGAAATTATACACACACACACGCACACACATATATATATATATGGTTTGATGCTTTGAAGAAATAAAAATGTCTACCATTTAAAAACAAAAAACTGCATAACTCTATAAATACTATACCTGTGATATTAGTCACCTCTTAGATGGAAGCCCTGTGTTCTAATAGAGAGCCATTTTCATAGACAGTATTAGTCTATTTCTTGGAGCTCTAGTGCCCATGGCAAGACCGGTCCTTTACCTAGGCTGGTAGGTTATGCTTTCATTTTTCCTTTAATCCAGGAAGCCATTTTGCCTTCATGGTTGTAGTATATGAAATTAACCATTTAACAGTCTCCAGCTGCGTTTCATACCTGTGTAAATTTAACCCTGAAGTGGGTCCGACTCTTACCTCCTGATTAGATGTAGGTCTACATTTTTCCCCTCTGTGTGTCATGAACTGGAAAACAGACACTGCCACAGCTAGGACTTTTGTCAAGCTCCTTTCCAGTTTGATCTCCCTGCTGTCTTGGTGCCGTCCCTCTCTCTCACGTACACTTTCCGGCATGCCACATGAGCATCATGTTGACCTCCTATTAGGGGCTATGTCTGTGCCGTGGAGTTGGCTAGGTGTTGACATGCATTGTTAATTAATCTTCATGACAAATCTGTGAGACGGACACTATTATTCTGATTCAAAAATAAGGAAATAGACTCACAGGGACTCTTAGGGACTTGCACAAATTCCCTGAGCCAGAAAAGAACAGATGATGAATCAGAACTTCCAACCATAAGTCCAGGGTTATTTAACTGCATTCCAACTGGAGGGGATCTGATTTACTTAATTAAGAAATTGTCCCCAATATTCACTTTAATGGGTTAAAAACTTGGTTTTGAAAGACTCCATCACCTGAAATGATGCTACTGAATCCCAGTTCTCATTTCTAGATATTTACTGTCTTTATGTTACAAAAAGGAAGTGCATCACCTTAAATCAAAAATGGACCACCTGCTTCCCTTGCTATACCATTGCTGCATTGTGTCTATTTTTTTTCTGTAAATTTTCTTTATCAGGTTTTTTGTGTGACATTGTAATCTCCCTAAAACAATGGACTCAGAAGTCAGGAAGACCAAATTCAAGTTTCACTATCTCCTGCCTGGGTGACTTTAGTCAAGCTCCTTAACCTCTTGGGGTCTCAATGTTCTCATTTGTAAAATAGTGTTAAAAATAGAGCCCAGAGTCCAGTTTATTGAGTGGTAGAGAGAGCTAGATAAGATAATGCACATAAACAAATTAGTACAGTGCTCAACAATACTGTTGTTGGTGATGATAATAATACTTAGAGGAAGTGACCCTTCATTGAATGAGCTTTGGGTGAATTTGTTTTAAGCAAACTGACATAACACTTGACTTCACCAGCTTTAACCCAAGGATTGTCTCACTACAGTTTCTTTCTTTCTCTCTCTCTCCTCTCTCTCTCTCTCTCCTAGTTTCTCTAGAGCAAGAACCACACCTTTCTCCTCTTTCTGTCTACCACAACTATGACTGTACATAAAAGCAGTTAATTAAGTAATACATTACGGAAGAATAACTAAATCTCTGAATCCATAATCTCTATGCTCCCAGGCCCCTGCTTCAGCCAACAGCATCTTTTCCTGACATATCGTGAGCAGCTCCCAAACAAGGTGCCCTTTCTCTAATTTCTCCCCACCACAGATCCACATACTGTCCCATAGCCTAATAGAACTTTCCAAACATATGTTCTGTTTGTATTAATACCATTACAAACTCTTTGTTCCACTCCATCAGCTACCATACAAATTATGCCCTCCCTATAAAAGCTTTTTATCACCCTGGATTTTTAGCAGTATGATGGGCTTTTTGGTTATTTGTTTGCTTCTGCATTTGAACTTGTTATCTTCTCCTCTCCTTGGAAGATTATCCTGATGCCAACTCATCTCCCCTTTGAGTCCACTTTCCCAACTTACATAAATCTCTTATTTTACAATATAACGTTAATTAACTTTTCTACCTCTCCTTCCAGTTTAGATGTCCCTCCTACGTGCATCTGTTACACCCTCTACATGTCCTTTCATTTCACTCATCGCACTTGTATTATAAGTTCCACATCTCTCTTCTCCACCAGTCTGTAAGCTCCACAGGGACAAATCCAAAGTTTGTCCTATTTGTCTCAATTTCCCCAAAGTCCAGCAAAATGCCTAGCACTTAATAGAAATCCAGGACATACGTTTATAAAGGAATAAATTAACAAGTAAATAAATGCTCACCAAGGATATTAAAGACAATTTATATTTCACATTCTTACAGACCTCTCAGAAAAGTTCTAATCCTTCCCGAAGAGTCACTTCCTGGAAGAGATCCCAAGGGAAAGGCAGGGAAGCGAGCCGGTACTGCAGGCTTTCACTACAGTCTGAAGACTTCCTTTGCATGGAACTCAGAATCACTCAGTTGTGGCTGATTGTCCTCGCATGCCTACCACAGCACATGGTTGGGTGGAGACATCTGGGGCCAACCTCTCATGGGAAAGTTGTCCTCAGACATGAGCAATTAATATTCTACGATCTGTGATTGTCTTGATACGTATTTGTGACACATTTGATTACTGATTACTGATTCATTTAGCTTCATGGTAAGCAAATTTATATTAGACAAAAGAAACCTGATTTCCTTCTTGTTAAATGTGAGTATGTTCTTGGGGACTTCACATCTCAAGTGTGGCTCAACGCCACAAATAGAAGTAATAAAATGAAAGGAGAAATGAGAGGCACCAAAGGTAAATTTTTCATAATGATAATAACAATAATGGTAGTACAGGTATTAATGGTATTTGTAGAAGGAGTGTACATTTTTAAGTATATACTATAGGTCATTTACTTTGCTAAAATCCTTTTGTATATTATGTTATTTAATTTTCTCAAAGTCCTTATGAAAGGTGTTCTATTATTTTCCCCACTGTACAGATAAGTAAACAGGTCAGAGGGAGTAAGATACCACCAGCCAAACAGATCATTAAATATGGCTAATAGAGATGCAAACTGAGATCTCTCTGCTCAGATATAAGGCCCACACTTCAATGCTAGTTGGGGATAACAGCTCTGGGTCCAGATCCTAGTTGTCCAAGACATGTAGCTCCATTTTTGGCAAGGAATTAGTTCATTTGCTCCATCTCCTTTGGAAGCCTGAAGACAAGTTAACTGAACGCAATCTCATACAGACTGTTTTTTAAAAAATAGGCTCAGTCAGGATCTATGATATGCACTCCAAATTGGACAGACAACAATACCATTTTACACAACAAGAACGCTGAGTATGTTTACAAATAACTGTCTAATATCAACCAAGGTAATAGCATCTTGTCTTCACAAACCCACAGAGAACAGTTATATCTATCTCAACATAAGTGCTTTATGTTAGCACAATAGGCAGTAGTTCACTTCTTTAGAGTATCCCTAGATACATCATATTTTAAGTGACTGTCAATATTCCCAGCGTCTTGTAGCTTTAATGCTGCACTTAGGTTCTAAGTCATTGAATAAAACGAGATCAATCATTATAACGAGATTTTTCTGTTTTCTTTCAATAAAAACAAAGCTAAACAAAACACTATCTTAACTACAACACAAGTAGTGTCTGATTTTTTTAAGAACACAGAACTGGTTTTTGGTTAATAATCATTTCTGAAACCTTGAAGGCTAATACGTTTTTCCAAGATTTTAAGGAATGGCTTTAACCATTTTTATTGGTGAGCCTTACAGCATGTAAGAACAATTTCCAGTGTTTGCAAAGAAAAGACAGTCACCATCATACTGCATTGTAAGAACTGGGTAGTAATGGGTCTCTCTCTCTCTCACCTCCTCTGAAGGACGTGAGGACCACAGATGGGTCAGAACCAAGATCTTCCCCAGGGTAAAATGTGGACTGAGCTGTCATATCCAGTTCAGGACCGACATGGAGGAGTTTTAGGAAGCTAGATTATTTTCATGGATCCTCAAAACACCTTAAGTCTTAAATCAAAAGTTGCACCAAGGTGATTTTTGTGTTATTTGCTGTTTTTCTTTTTTTCACATTTTTAAAATACTCAACCTGTATCAGGCAATTTGGCAAGTGCTTTAAATGGTTCATTTAATTTTAGTTCTCCCCTAAGTACATGAGATCCAATAATTTGCCTAAGGAGAGCGGTGGGTAGATTTAAGCTCTGTTCCTATGACTGTGGGTCCCCAGGTCTTACCTACTTTGCTCTTCCGTGTCCCAGATCAAGATGTATGAGGTCCAAGAAGGAAATACAACGTCTTAAGCATCATAAGTGCAAATTACAAAGCAACAGTCATATGAAAAAAAAGGGCGTAAAACTGACCTGAAACCAGATCATCCCCAATTGTTTGTTAATTTGTTGTAACAATGAACACCTGTTACCTGGCATCCATTGGCGGGGATTCCCACAGGAGACAGGGCCATCTTGGTGTGCTGAGGGATACCTTTTCCCAACAGAACTAGTTGGAGTACCAGAAGAGTTTAATGATCTTTCCTTTGGATACAAGGATGTGTCTGACGGAGACAAAGCCAGATCCAAACTAGCTGGGTCCAAATCACGGAAGCAGATATCTTGCTTATTTTCAGAATAATGATAGTCTCAATGTGGTTCAGATATTTAGAGCAGAGGGGCAAGAAGTGAGATGGAACACTGAACAAGAATGTGCAACAAGATACGGACATAGCAAAGATGCTCTTAAGACAAGCATGTTCCAAGAAACTTGCCCATACAGAAGTGAATGTTGAAAACCATGGAGTATATTTTGTGGAAAAAGAGCTGGACCTTAGGTAACAAGTGACAAGAGATGGTAGACCCTCAGTGATTCTAAGTTCCACATGGACTCAGTGCTACTTGCTCAAGCCACAGTGCTGAGTGTGATGCTTCTGTCAAGAATTAAAAAAAAAAAAAGTGAAACCACAACCTCAGTACAAAAGATCTCACAAGGGCTTCTAAATGGAAAGTATTAGGTTCCTAAACAGAAAGAAAATAAATGTGTATATACATAAATGAAAGTAAACTGCATAGATAAGTGTATTGAAGAGAACAAAACTAAACCCAAACTTATATTTAAATCATCTCTTTTAAATGGTCTAGGAAAGAAACATTTATCTTCAGTAGGGAATGAGAGAAAGGTTGTTTGACTGCATGGCTTGTTCAGTTCAGTTCTGCTTTCTAGAAACCTTCACAATACAAGAAAGGTTAATAAGCTCCCCTGGTGGTAGTCAGGGCACACACACTAGGGAGGAGGAAGAATGAATTCTTCTCATTTCCATGCAATCTGCTTTTCTTTTCACTCTAATGCAACATGCCAAGTGCTCCTATTATAGTAATTTACCATAATAGATATGGTGAGATGACCCAGACACCAGGCAGAGCAATGGATGTGTCTATTTCTCAAATAATTGAAAATCAGACCCTGAAACATTTTCTTTAGAAATGGACCATTAGATTGTCTACACAGCGTGGTGACTAGTGGAATAATTAAGGAACAATGCCACCTGTATTTATATATTTCTGGGCAGGTACAGCTGACAGTATAAACTCATTTTATGGGATTGCTAAAACAGCTGGAGGAAAGAGATAAAGACATTTTATCATTTTAATTTGCTATCACCTAAACATAACGGCAGTGTAGCAAAATTGCCTGGGATTATTGAAAATAATCTGTCATCAGAACTGATGGTATTTACCAGAGGAACCTCACTAGCAAACTTCAGTCTGTTCTTGGGTTTGAAAAATAAAAATCTACTTCATGCCATGCGAAAATGCCCTTGGTTCTACCTGTACTGATAAATTATAATAACATGAACAGCAACAAGAGAGATTTGGGATAAAGAATATTATTCTGCAGAAAAACAAATAATTATCCTGGAAAGGTAGATCAAAAGGAAGTCTATCTGACTGTCTGACTTAATAGAATTACCACTTACAGCCCCATTTACACCTAGGCTTCAGATGTATCTTAATGCTTATTCACCAAAACAAAATGAAACAAAACTCTGTTCATGTAATTCTTAGCATTTGTTAAAAGCCAACAACCTTGATCAACTCAGTAAAGAGATAAGTTGATTCCCAAACCTTCTTGTCAGTTTCAAGCTAGATCATTTTTATGTCAAATTTTGTACCAAACAAATACTTTGAGTGGTCAGAGACAGACTCTCAGTCAGGATGGCAACATAAAAATTAGAATAACTCCAGCAGGGCTTTACACTGGGTTAGGGGTGGGGAGGGTACCGGTTTGTCTTTTCCATTAAGGGGAGATGAACCTTTACTCACACAGACCTGAGGACCTCAGACACACAAGTCCTATTGTGCACCATTTGATGAGCCACAGCTCTGTAAGAATATCCCCCACGCTTCCTTGGGTTATTGCTTTTTCCTTGAAATACCAATAGCACTTACTGTTTGTACAACTCAGTTAAACACAGATCATAATCTGTTTTCATAGTCACAGAACTCAGAAAGATTTTTGGGAGAAGGGCAGCTGGAAATAACACTTGGGTATTGTGTGGCAGACGTTGCTCACGAACAGAGAGCCACTGCGGCGAAAAAGGCTGGGAACTGAGAACATTTTCCTCTGACTTCAAAATCTCTTCATAATTATATTGTTGTTTGTGTCAAATGCCTAGATAGGTTTGTAAGGAATCTGGAATCAGGGATAAGGTTTTACGTATTTCTGTTACCAGGCTCTACCTGCTCAACGGTGCTTACAAAAACTGTGGGGTGGAGATGGGGCTGTCAAAGAAACATGGTTAGCAACTAAAAGAAATGTAGCTAGAAAGTAGTACTTGGGGAATTTGACTTTGTAGCATTTTAGACTTCAAGGGACATTCAAAGTCATCTCATTCAACTCCCTTATTTTCTTTTTAGTTATTATTTATTGTATCAAAATAATAAAAGTACATAGTTTTAAAAGTCAAATTTTAAATGTATGTAACAAAATATGAATTTTGGCCCTCCTTCCCATCCAGTGCTTCTCTCCCGGGGATCATTCTGCCACCCAGGAGACATGAGGCAATGTCCAGAGATGTTGTTGGTTCTCACTGTTTGCGGGGAGGGGTTTGCTCCTGGCGGCCAGTGGGTGGAGGCCAGGATGCTGCTAAGCACCTTGCAATGCACAGAACAGCCTGCCACAACAAACCTCAAGTAGCGCCAAGGTGGGGAAACTCGGCCGCAGACCCCTCCCAGGACGCGGTTACTTTCTACTTTTAAGCTGTTTGCTTTGACCTTCACACATCTCCACATTTCTAAATGACATGCATATCCTGCTATCTTTTGTATCACCGATTAAGTATATTATCTATTGACTCTAAATTATGATGATGATAATTCAGTTCTCATTTACTATCATAGTCTCTGCTTTTCCACCACATCCTCCTGAAATAGTTATATTCAAATTGTTGGTTAAATATATATTTATTTATTTATATATAATATAAAATAATATAAAATATAAATTAATATTTATATATTTTTATATAATATATTTATATTTATTTTATATATATAAATATATATATTTAACCAACAATTATATATATTCACACACATAAATACACACACTTATTTGTATAGGATATATATATACAGCCTATACAAATAAGTGTGTGTGTGTGTGTGTGTGTATATATATATACTATACAAATATTATTCACAACTGAGCATTGTTTTTGATTACTTAATGTTTTATTTTTTTATCATTAATGTTTCTTTGTACCTGTTGCTACTTCTTCACATACTTTCCTAATGTCTTAAAGTCTTTAAATGAAACATTAAACCTGGTCGATTACATCATTTACACTATCAGTTCAATTTGTTTAAAGATACTCCTCTGAAACGTCCATGCTCCTGTTGTTTGATGGCTTCTCTCTAATTCTGATGCACAGCCACTATCTGGTGACTTTCCTGTGCTTGGATCCTCGGAATTTCCTTTGTCTTCCTTCTGGTTGGATCGCCTATTTTCTGGAGTCTATGCCTTCCTCTCTCTTGGTTTACTTCCTTGTTTCAAAGGAATGTATCCATCCTCCAGAAGTTACATCTGGTTCAAAAGTCAGAGCAATGTCAGAAATCTTGCTCATTTTCTCCTCGACAGGACAGAATCCTGAATCAGACTGATCCAATCTGGAGTCACTGTCTCTCAGGTTCAATACATTAGAATTACTTGGGTACCAATTAAATCAGAATCTCTGGGTGTGGTACCCAGGGGTCAGAAGTTTCCAAAACTCCTCAGGCAATTCAGTGTACAGCCAGGATTGAGAACTACTGATTTATTTGCTTCATGAATATTTTAAAACCCCCACCTTTCACTACTAGATCCAGAAGTAACTGGCGCTGCCTCTTCCTGTATAATTTTTTTGATTATACAATGTAGATCAGGATGTCTCTCAGTCTTTCCCACTAATAATTGAGTATTTGTTTCTACAGAGTCTGATAATCAGTCACCACTTATCTCTCTGTTTTACATCTTCTAATATCGTGTTCTTGTTTTTTCCTTTGTTGCTCTTGAAATTTTAACATTGTTTTCTATTGACAGTAAAATCCCATTGCTATTAGTTTGGGTAGTTTAGGGGAAACTGAAGGTCTTGGTCCAATCCCCCGCCTCCATACGGAACTCATATCTGAGATCTGAGAAGTCCAAGTACTTGCCCAGGGTCACATAGTCCATAGCACAGTCAGGACCTGAAGCCAGGTTTCTTGTCTTCCAGTTCAGCATTTGTAAGCTTTCCATGGACCATCAGATCTACTTCCCTAAATTCTTTAAAAAATATATGCTGACGACTCACAAAATTGTAACTCTTCTGCAAACACAGGATGCATATATTCATATGCTCAGTAATATTATATTTGTTGCTTAACATGTGCAAGGCATGATTTAGATACTGGGGATGCAGCAGAAAATCAGACCAAAAATAATGGTTCTATTGGAGCTTCCAATTCAGTGAGCAAAGATTAAAATTTTAACTAATGAGTAAATTTGTATATTCAAATAGTCATGAATATATGGTAAACTATATACACACATGCGTATATAATAATATATCAAGTATGAATACTGAAATTTCCATCTGAATATCCTATATTTCTCTCTTTATCTCAAAATAGCTGAAACTATATTCATTGACCATCCACTAAACAAGGCAAAATAAAACATCCACAAAAAACCCTCCTCCTGCTCCTCTTTCGCCTTCCTGGTCATGAGCGCCTGGCACTGATCCTTCAAGATGTCACGTCCTTCACCCACCATATTCAGTCAGTCTATAATTTCTGAAAACTTCTCCTAATTCTCTCTTCTTATCTATTTCCAGTGTTCCTGCCTTGTTTCAGTCTATTATCATGTGTGAATTAAACTACTGCTGTAGTCTAATAATAGGTTTATCTGTTTCCAATCTTAAACACTCCTTTTTTCCTTTCTCCTTATTCCTGTACCTTATTTGGTACCAGTCACACTGGAAGATACAACGTGTGTACCTTCCCACACACACATACGTCGCTGCTCTACTTGAAGGGCTGCGATGCCTCCCTGATCCCTACAGAAAAAACCCAAGGCTGCTTGTTACATCATGCATAGCCCTCTGTGATTGGTGTTTCTCAATGGGGTCACTGGTGCATCGTTTGGAAACCCATGGAATCATTTTAGGGAAGCCACAATGATTGAAGGGTGTCAACAGCGTTAATTGGGATGGGAATGGGGACGCTACTTGTGCAGGGCAGACTTGCAGAAGGAAGAATTGTCATACATCCCCCACACAACCTTCACATGTCTCAGCAGACATCGATATAGGAGAAAACCATATTTAAAATGGTCTGAACCTAGAAGTAGCTTATTTTTTCCTCAAAACAAGTTATTTTTAGACTATTTTATACGTATTTAATTTTCTTGGAGTGAAACTAAAGGTAAATTGAGAGAAGATGATACTTCGTTTTGTTAGAACTTCATCAAGGGTTATTCGCCGTTTTGTACAATGCATCTCTTGAGCAATTCCTCTAATGTACTTGAGTTGCCAATACAATAGGTGTATCAATCTTGTGTTAAAGGTGGCTCTACATATTAGCACAAACATCTGACTTCTTCATTCTGTGGTCTAATATGGTCTTTCCCAATCATTTACTGAATTAGGCTGGGTTCCTTGGGAAATGGACTCTGAAATTCTGATATTGTACTACAGGAGGAATATTGGGGGTGCTCTCAAGGACAACTCTTTTAGGGGTAAAGGAAGCAGAATTGGGCAAAGGGAGACGCTGAACTGTAGTTTTGTTGCAATAGAGGACTCAGCCTACCCTATCAGGAGCTCTAGAGCCATGCCGCCTTGAGGAAGGGACTAGTTCTTTAAAACCACGTCTATGACTCATTGGTGGCAGATTGGCTCCTGTGATCCATTTTTAGTTAATTTTTCTATAGGGTGCAAGGTATGGATCAAATTTTATATTTTTGCCCAGGGGATTTGAATTGTTCTAGCACCATTTGATGAAAAAGACACCCTGTCTTCACTGAATTGCCTTTGCGCATGTTGTGAAAATACATTGCCTATATATGTGCCAGTCGATTCTTGGTCTCTATTTCCATTCCATTGATATATTTGTCTATTTTTACATTGATATCATATCGTCTTGATTACTCTAGCTTTATCACATCTTGAAATCAGACAGCATTAGTTCTCCAATTTTGTTCTTTTTCAAAGCTCTTTTGGTCATTTAGTTGTTTTGATTTTCTTATAAATTTCTTATATATTTTAGAATAAGCTTGTCAATTTCCAAAAGTTTCTACTGGGATTTTGACTGGAATTATATTTCATCTATTAATCAACTTGCAGAGAATTGACATCTTAATAATTTTGGGTCATCACACCCTTCAACGCAGTACATCTCTATTTGGGATTTCTTGATTCCTCTCAGTACTGTTTTGTAATTTTCAGTGTGCAAGTTTCTCATATAGTTTGGCAGATTTATTCCTATGTATTTCATATATGTTATCTCTACATGTTTTTTGCTAGCATAGAAATATAATTTTGCATACTGATCACCCACCCTGCAGCATCGCTAAACACACTTACCAGCTTTTGCTCAAGAGTCCATGAGATTTCCTACATGTCTTATGAATATAAAGACAATTTTATATTTCCTTTCCAATCGAACACTTTTGTTTTTTTCTTACCTTATTTCACTGACTACAGCCTCGAATCTAATGTGGAATAGAAGTAGCAGGAGTGGACATCTTTGATTTGCTTCTGATCTTAAGGTGAAAGCATTCAATCTTTAAGCATTAAATATAATGTTAGCTTTAGATTTTTGTTTTTGTTTTTGTTTGGTTATTTTCTTTTAAGATGTTTATCAGTTTGAGGAAGATCTCTTCTATGCCTAGTTTTCTGAATGGTTTAATCCGAACCGGATCTTAGATTTAGTCAGATGTTTTTCTTTATTTACTGTAATGATAATATGTTTTTTCTTTTTTAGTTTTTTTATTATAATGCATCACATTGATTAATTTTGAGATGTGACACCAACTTGGTATTCCTCTGATTAATCTCACTTGGTCATGATGCATTATCTTTTATATTTTATATGTTTATTATTAGATTTGATATACTAAAATGTTTTTCAGAATCTTTTGTATCTATATTAATGAGGGTTATTGGCCTACAGATTCCTTGTAATCTCTTTTTCTCATTTTAGTACCTGAGTAATGCTTGTCTTATTAAGTGATTTGGGAAATGTTTCCTCCTCTTCCATTGGTGTTATTTATTCCTTAAATGTTTGGCAGAATTCCCCAGTGAAACTATCTGAGGCTGGAGCTTCCTTTCTGTGGAGATGTTTATCTACAAGTTCAATTTATTTTATAGACAGGGAGCTATCAGGATATCTATTTCTTTTTGAACGAGCTTTGGCCGTTTCTGTTTTTCAAGGGATTTTACCCAGGTGGATTTCCCCAGATGACTCTCATCTCAGTCTCCCCTCCTCAGGGAGGCTGTGAAGCTCCTCCTGGGTTCTCTTTCCTTGAACCAGAGCCTAGAACTTTCTCAAGGCAAAAAACCTGGGCAATTGAAGGAGAGTGTTCATTGTGCATCATTGCATGGTCTCCAGTGTCATGAAAACCATTATTTCACATGTCTTATCTGCTTTTCTTTTGGTGGTGTTGTTTCACGTAAGCAGGTAAATTCAGACCTTGTTCCTCGATCTTGCCTAGAAGGGAAAGTCACAATTGACTTTGAATTACATCAAAAAATAAAAGATTGATTGATAGATTTAGGAGTTGATACCATGGTGGCTATGTGCTAAAATAAGTTAATAATAGAATACAGATGTTAGATATACAAGCATTCACTGGAAAATTATTTCAGGTTTTTTTGTGTTTGATAATTTCATAACAAAACATTAGATAAAAGTTATCAAGTGAGGTTAATCAGAATTACATTAATCATATAAATTAACTGATAGGAATTATTATTTATTCTTCCTACTAAGGTTCATGAGATTTATCCTAATCTTAGTAAGATGTGTTATTTAAATTTGAAAAAAAATTATGTTAGCAAAAAAGTTTTCCATCTGTTTATTTTAATTTCATTTTGGCCTTTGAAATTCTTTACCATAATGCTCGTTTGTCTAGCTTTCAGACTTCCAAGGAATTTCACTTGAGTTCCAAAAATTACTGTAATAAATCTCATATATGTTGGGAAATTTAATTCTTCTATTTCCAAAGTGACAGCTCATTTTTAATTATTTGACTCTCAATATGGGTCTGGTCTCCTTTGGAAAGAGATTAAAATTTTCTGAGTTTGTTGGCATTTAATAGTTTCACGCAAAGATTGTGTGACTCAATTTTATTGAATGTGAATGCCCATAGCCTTGCATCGAACATGAGTTATTATGAGGCAAGCTACAGGTCTTTAAAGTCAGGCTTTGTGCTCTGAGGATATTAGATAGAATTGATTTGTAACAATATTTCACAGTATCTTTGTGATAGAATGTGTTTTCTAGAAGCAGGATTGCTGTGTAATTTGGATTTTCATAAGACTAACCTAAATCCACAAGATATAACCTCTGCATATGCCTGTATTTTAAGGCAAGTCAGTGATGAACAAATGATATTTGTAACATCAAAGTTTTGAACATTTCTTTAGATGTGGGGAAGCTGCTTCAATAGCTTTCTTGGATCTTGAGGGCAAGCTCCAATGCAACCAATGTAATTAAAGATGCCACTCAATATAATGTTGTATGGAAGCTGGTTTTTCAATTCAAGAGTGAAGTTAAAGTTAAGTTTGCAAGGCTTAAATTAATGGCACCAACATTTGGCCAATGCTCCAAATCAGAAAATTAGAGTCATCCCACTTCCATCATTTAGTCACCAAATTCTGTAGGTTATAATTCCCAAATAACTCCAAAATCTGTTGTTCACATCTATCTCCATTGGAGATGCCTTGATTTGGACCTTTCTTGACTCTCATCTGAGTGATTTCAAGAGGATCTAAATGCTCCCTTTGTCCTCTCCCAAACAATACAAGGTTTTCATGGCTCGTCTCTTCATCTGACCTTCTTTAGCCAGTGCTTTGAGGATTCAGTGTCACATTGTGGCAGTCTCTGACCTGCCCCCAAGCCCAGGAAGAGCTGGCTATTCTGTCGCCTATATTTCCATATCACTGAATATAGTCCTTTACTATAGTCCTTGTGTTATTGCATTATTTGTACTGTGCTTGTCTCTTCTGAAGGACAACCATGAGGTTGATCACCTCTCTGAATTCAAAGGATTTGGTCAATGCCTGGCACATAGCAGGCAGTCAGTGTTTGTGAACTGAACTGAATTCCAAAGTGTTAGCGGTATCTTAAATGTCTCAGTTCACTCCACCCATCAGGAGTGGAGAACATGACTAGAACCGACATGCTGTGCTCCTGTCACTCACTTCCACTTCCATCCCCAGCCAGGAGATGCAAGTGCAAACTGTGTGAAATTAAAAAATCATAGTGCAGAGACTTCAGTGTATGGACCATTTGATTATTTTTATCCCAACAACCTTATCAACATGCTTTATAACAAGGAAACTATCCAGCCAAATTTAAAAGAACAGGAAAAAAGATGTTAGTGAATTATTTCAGGAATATAAAACTGAAAGATATGCTTTGTCAATTTTCTTGGAAGATATTCTCCAAACTCTCATTTACTGAAAAATGTTAAGAATTTGGATATTTATGCCAAAACGTTTGCCATGGTTGCATATCAACTGAAACTATTTTGTTTCAGTTTATAAGCATCTCTGATGATAAAAGATCTTCTCCAATATATAATATAGGATTCTTTAGAAAAATTGCTTTATTTTTTAAACCAGTTGCTACACCCCAAATGAACTCGAAGTCATTATGAATTTAAAACTTCAGCATATTATTAATATTATTAAACCTGAAAATTATTTTTAAAAGTTACTTTTTTCATTGCTCAAGTAGTCTATCCATGTCTCAAATCCAACTTTAAAGCTATTTTTCCACATAATACTATTTCATATGGATGTTAATTTCTTCTATAGTTTTCAGAATGATCCCATGAATAGTTGAATGCAATTCAAGTAGACACTTTTAACATAAATCACTTCATTGTGTAATGAAACTATTTCATTCATATAATAAAGCTCCAATGAATATCTTTTTTTTTTTTTTGCTTTTAAAATTATTTGGGTTTTTTCCTTAGGGCGTATTCCCACAAGTTCATTATTATATCAAAGGATATCACCATTGCATGGCCTTTGATCTATTTTGCCCAGTTTCGTGAAGTGAGTTGTGCCAATTTATTCTGACTCTGGAGAATGGAGGCATACCACATTCCTGGGCCCCTCTCCTAACACTCTGCTAAGGAGCAGACCCTGACTCCCGGTGCCTCCTGGGCTGCATCTACCTGGGGGACAAACAGGCAGGAGAAGAGCCTGAGAGGGCCTCCCTGCTGCGTTCACCTCCTCTGCTTTTCCACTTTTGCCTGCCCCTGTGTTGAGCTTCATTACTGAGCCTCTCCTAGGATACAGACAAGGAAATCTTAAGAGCTCCTTCCTGCAATGTTCCCTCTTCCTGGTCCTCTGACTAAAGAGCCTTTTCCATCTGTGACTCTTCACAACTCCAGGAGGACAGATGTCTGAGCAAAGAGATATGGATGGCAAAACAAACAAATAAGCAAATCAAATGAAAAATAGAATAGAATAAAATAAAATGTGTCCAAAGCGTGGTCATTCTTCAAGCTTTGATATCTCTACCCAGACCACTTATTCTCCTTAATTTTTAGACACCTCCAGTAGTTGCTTTATGATTTTGTCTAAAGGTTGAGCTGGTATCAGTGGGAGAGAGAGAATGCAGTGAACTTCTTCCTTCTTTACCAGAACAAGAACCCGTCAAGATTTAATTGGAAGGTGTGAAAGTGAATTTTATCCTTTGTGTCACTACTGGATGTCAAAGACAGTGGGCTGGTGAAACAAATATTTGGTTTGGGGCTAGTTTGATCCAGTGACTATGAGATTTAACATTGATTCATTTCTTGGATATGTGTTATTCTAGAATTATAGCAGTTGGACAATTTAACCTTATCTTAAAAAATGCAAGATGAGAAATATATGTGTGTCCCCCCCCAACCCCCTTATGTGGGAGCCCAGATCCAGGGTCAGTAAATTATTTTTCTGTGGAGGGCCAGAGAATATTGTAGGATTTGAGTGGCATGTAGCCTCTTTTGCAGCTGCTCAATTCTGCTGGAGAATGCAGGCAGTCACAGACAACATGCGAATGAACAAGCAGGGCTAGATGTAGCCAGCAAGCTGTAGTCTGCGGACCTCGGGGTTAGAACAGTGAATCAACATCTTCGTGCCCTGGTATTGATCCACTAGTAAAGTTGTTACAGTAAAAACCCATCATAACACTTCATGGGGATTCAAAAATTTCTATTGAATAAAATGTGCATTTGTCTTATTTTGAGGTAAGTAGTACATGGCATGAGACTGAATCTCTAGTAGGCATGGGTCCAGGTTCTGGGGTTTCCAGGAGCCAGTCACCAATTATTTTAATTTACATTTGCTTTGTTATTTATGGGTGTGTCCTTCTTGTGAACTGCTCATGAATTCTCATGAATTAAATGGCCTAAATTAAAATTCTCATATACAGTATGATCCTATGTAACCTGAAAAAGTAAAGGCTTTCTAATTTCATTCCATAGGTAAAAGATACGGGACAATAACATTTAAGTTGGCTCAAATCAAGAGTTGCCAGATGCCAAGTTGCAATGTCACCTTACTAGAGACAGAATTTTAGGAGGTTTAAGTATTTACGAGCATTTAGTAAGAAATTATTTAAACTCCCATTTTTTGTATGGCATTCCAAACAAGAAACAGACTGTATTTGGCTTTTTGACTATGGGACCACATGGAAAGTAAGTTCTTCCTGTCTTCATATGAAACTCAACTCGAAAATGGGAGTTTTGTTTTTGTCAAATATCTCCACCGAGTGCTCACAATTACAATTGTCCTAAGTTGAGGCGATTCTGCATAAATCAAGGACACTCTCAATTTTTCAAATTCATGATTCAAAATTGTCTAGTTCGATTAACATCATGTAATCTACCATGGTTCTATCACGTGTATTTCAGAAAACAGCCATGACAGGACCAGAAGAAATTACAAGACGAAGCATAAATTTTGGCAGGAGAGAGATCTAAGGAAGAGGTGATAACCCGAGCTGTACAACCATATAAATTTTACTACATAAATATGAGGAATATCTGTGTGGCAGTTCATGCCATAAACGATTCACCCCACAAACACTCAGCAGACAATTCCCTTGGAATATTTACAGTTCAAGAAGGAAAAGAACCCAATATAAAACTGTGCCAAGTACTTTAATAGACGCTTCATCAAGAAAAATAATTGCACAAAATATGAATGTAAAGATGTTCAAACACAGAGAAGAGTTCTATATAGAAGGCAAAATTTGTCTTAAAGGAATGTGGGATGAGGATAAATGAAATTGAGATGTAAGGCCTCAGGGTGCCTCCTGAAGTTGTGAAGGAGGTGGGCCCTGTCTCTTGTCCCCCAGCTTACGGTCATCTATTTCTCTGACCAAAAGTGACTTCAAATCATATTTGCCACTGCTCGGAGAAGCAGAATCACATACCCATACGCCTCCCTTTCTTAAAAAGATGAACTTAGAGTATGATTATAAGCTGCACTGAGGAGCAGTTTACTGGCTGTATAAAATCACAGAACGCCATAAGAGAGAGCGATCCAGTGTTAGACCTTGCTTTTTCTATACTGACACTACAGAAGCAACTTTAATTATCATGAGTGAGAAATTATAAGATTCTGCAAAGAATGATGGTATTAATAGTCATAAAATTCCCATTGCCAGATGAAATATTGGTCACCCGTGCCTCACGCTTTCTCAGTAGATGGACCATACAGCATTTTAGGAATCTGAGGGGCTCAATAGCAAGGCTTGTGAAAAGAGATTTACAGATGGATTTGTTCTGAGAACTTATTCTTTCATGAAATCCTAGATGTCACTATATGGGTCGTATGTCTTAAAATTATCCCTCTTGTCATCGTTATCAGAAAGAAACGGAGAAGACTGAGTCACTAAATGCATTATTGTCCCCGAGATGTCAAGGCATGCAAGGCCCTGAGCCTCAGGAATGAAGATTACACCCAAACCCTGCAGCGTCTCGTCCTTTCTAACTTCAGTTAGTATGATCTGAGTGTCTGGACAGATTTTCACTTTGGATGAAGTAAGCCTAACAGGGAGCTTTCTTTACAACCCTAGCAGTGTCCTTTGGTTCCTTTCTCACAACATTTTAGAAAAATACCAATGCCCCTGAAATGATGTTGAGTACTGGAAAACCTGTCACCATAAACTATTAGAGAAGGATTAAAACATGTCCATCCAATCTCTATATTCATTTCAATTTTGGTGTATTAGTTATTGGACAATTTAACTCTAAGTTTTCTCATCTGTAAAATGAGCATACTAATAATATCTACTTCATTGAGATTATGTGAGAATAGAGTGGAGGAAATATTAGAATAAGCACAAGAACAGCTGAAGGAGTGATAAACTTGCCTTGGGGAGAAGGGATTGGATATGAGAGCTAGAAGATAGAGAGATAGATAAAGGTAGACAGATATAGATATTTCTGGATCTGGAAATATGAAGGGCTTTACATAATAGAAAAGAATAAAAGTGATACAGAAGGAAAAGCATGACTAATACATTAATACATAGCTAGAAAGGGACACGGCTAATCCATTGTGGAAGAACATAGGGTTACAGGTCATGATGCTAGAAAATTAATGTGGGGTACAATTGTGAAGTGTTTCATAGCCTTACCGAGGAGTTTGACATTTGTAGTTTGCATGAAAATCCATAAAATATTTTTAATGAGCAGAATGATATGAACAGACCTAGGATTATTTGATGGCCTTCCCAAAAGCACAGCAGTTTTGGCAGAACAATGATGGAAATAAGTCATATGGCTGCATTGAAGTAAATCTGACCAAGCAAAAATCAATTCCAAATAGACTGTAGATCTAAATGTAAAGCGTCAATAAAGCTTTAGAAGAAAATATGGAATGTCTTCATGACCTTGGGGAGGCAAGTATTTCTTAAAGTGCCACAAAAAAGCACCAACAATAAGGGGAAGTTTTGAAAAATCAGTCTATTAAAATTAAGAACCCTCATTCGTCAAAAGACAACATTGAGAGCAAACAGACAAGCCACAGAGAAAGAAGAAATTTTTGATATTTATATCTGGCAAAGAACACACAGCCAGAAAATAAAAGGAACTCTACAAATCAATAAAATGTACATAACTCAACAGAAATCAGGGTAAAAATATGCATGTTGATGACATAGAAATTATACTCATAGATACGTAACATAAAAATGTGTACATATGTTCACTAAAAGACATGTCCAAGAATATTTAGAATATTACTATTAACCAAATGTCCGTCAAAAAGGATGAATTCTTATACATATACACAGACAATGGCCTCCTACACAGCAACGAGAATAAACAGCTACACGTACCGATAATATGGGTAAATCTCAAAAACGTGACATGGAATGGTAGAAGCTTGACACAGAGTACATCCTACTTGATTCCATTTCTATAAAGCACAAACCCAGAGAAACTAACAAATGGTGTGGAAGTCAGCATAGCGGTTATCCTTGTGGAGATGGGCATGGTGATTGACAGGAGGAATGGTGAGGCTTCTGAGAGCCTGATGGTGTTCCGTCTCTTGATCTGGGGCTAGTTACATTTTATGTTCACTCCAAAATTCACAAAGTAACATTTAGGATTGGTACACCTTACTATATGTATACTTGAATAAAAATTACCAAAAGAAAAATCAGAGCAACATCTACTTCCAGCATTATTATGATTAACTAAGTATTCTGAAAAGTCCTCCACTGCAAATGCCAAGATACTGGAGAAATTACAATGAGCATTTTTTAAATGCGTAGCTGAGCTCACAAGAAAGTGCAGGAAATACCCATGGAACAGATGGAAACAAGGAGGGAGTGGAAATCAGAGACAGGCTGCTTGCACTCTGGAGACTGTGCTGAACCGAGGGCTCACATCTCCTTGGAATCCAGGTTTGAGATTAAATTGCCTCCCTAAGTACCAGTGTGTAGGACCCGACTCTCCTCTCCCTCTCATTGATAGAACCTTGGGATAAAAATGTAGTTAAAACCAAACCGACAAAAATGGAAGGAATTCCCTGTAGGAAACACATGTGTGAGCCTCCTTTGAGTGTTTCCCTCAGCCAAGTTTCCCTGAAACACGAGCACTTCCCTGGCTTCCGTTACTGACAGTAAATGGGCTTGCTTTCAGCAGTCTTGCGATTCACATTCAACCCACCGTGTATGAACACTCTTTTGTTCTCTAGCCCCATTTAAGGTACCAGGTGACCTTCTGTTTAACAGACACCTCATGTACATCTAATTCTGAAAGACAGTAATACTATGAAAGAGTTCTACACTGGAACTCAGCGGGGGGAAAGAACCAACAGTCTTACCATTTCCACTAATTCTGTGATGACCTTGGGTTAGTTACCTGAACTCTTTGGGCCTCAGTAACTTCGTTTGTCAAATTTAGTTGAGTGGACACTGATTTTCCAGGCATTATCTTTAAAGAGAGAAGAGCATCAGCTTTGGGATCAGGCCGACTGAGAATCTGTCTCGGCTCTGGACCAGGTAATAAACTGATGTAAACATACACTGAAACGCCAGACTGTCCTTAGAGAGATGAAGCAGATTTGTGCTTGAAATGGAAGGGTCATCAAGACATGTTGTTAAGTAGTAAAGAGCAGAGCAACATGAATACCATTTTATTTATTAAAATATATGTTATGAATAAAAAATATATTATCCAAAAATTTCTTGAAGTAGCTACATAAATCAAGATTCCTTTGTGTATTTAAAAGAAGAGGGAGTATAATTTTCCTGTATCTATTAAATAATTAACACGTGGATGTATAGCTCTAATTATTTTATAATTGCAAATTTAATTAAAAATTTTTTCAGTGGCTGGCACAAAGTTGTGATTAAATAAAATTCAGTTCCCTTTTCAGGAGCAGTCTACGAAACTACTGAGTTTTTGAGTTAAAAAGAAAACTCTAAGAATGAACACTTGAAATTAGTGGATTATTTGACAATGTTGTAATAAATTATTAAAAAATCAAATTTTACAGTGAGTCCTATTTATTCAGGATTGGATGGAGCTTAGGTGTACCATCAAGCTTGATCAAGAAGAGTTTGGGTAGAGATAGAGGCAAAGATAAAGGATTGAGCCATGTCACTTTCTTTGGGAAAGAAGGCTGAGCTAGAAGAGGTGATGAGCAGATAGAGGCAGAGCAGGATGAAGGAGGTAACTGCAGCATCTTCTGAGAGTGTAGAGGCAACCAACGAGCACCCCTGCTGGAAAGATGTAGAAGCTGCTAAAAGAGATGGTACATTTCCAATACAGCTCTCTAAGTGACTAGAATGATGATAGGGAAGTGGCATTAAATAATCTAATATAAGGATTTTAGTCTAATTGTCAAATTCAATTTAAGGTATAAAACATAAGGTGTTCCAGAGAGAGAAAATTCTTAAGTATGAGATTTTCTGATCGCTGAGGAGCTATTTAAGAGAACCCCATTTTTGGAGGCACATAGTCCAGAAAAATGCACAGTCAATTTTTCTGGCTATGACACTGAATGAAATAACCACCCCAAGCCCTGAGTGACATAACTTGAAATGAGCCTTATTTTTCATAAGTGTCCCTTTAGCCACAAATTCTGGTTGGCTTATTGAAGGACCCTGTGTCAATGGTGCTGTCTCTTTGTATCTTGACCTTTCATAAAATAGCCATTTTAGCTCTTTTCAAAGAATGTTCTTTTCTCAGATTTATTAGATCTCTAGTATCCCTCAAAAGTTCTTGAATTCTTATCTTTTTTTTTCTTCAACCATGGTGGTTATAGATGAATACGGGGACTACTGTCATGGTGTTAGGTAAGGAAGGCCTTTCTTGGCCTGACAGGAAACTAAATAACCTCAAAAAGATGACATATAGCAGATGCAAATGGTAACACATTCCTAGCCACAACTAACTCCAAAACTCTCTGAGCAGCAGTCAAAAACCAATCATAAGCTCAGAGGAAAATAAATATCTTCAGAAATGAAAAAACCTTACCAATAAATATAGACTAGGAAATGTCTTAGGCAGACATTTCTAACACTAAGAGCACTGCTGAAAATCTGAGAAACAAAGTCATTAGAATATGTACAAATTCTCTAATGAATTGAATTAAAATTAGGGTGGTGAACAATTTTTCTTAATGTGAGAATAAAAATTCTGAGAGTATGCATTTTAAAAGACAGTCAAAAGGCAAATTTTTAGTACTATATATCAAAATTAAGTTGTAAAATACTTCAATCAGAATTAAACCTTGATTATCCTCAGGGACAGCAAGGAGCAAACATGGCCGTCAGCATCAGATTTGCATGAGGAGATAATACACTTACTGAGACCTTCAGGAGAAATAGAGTAAGCCAAGCAAAGGGCAATGAGAGGGTGGCAGAGACTGGTAGTGCTCATGAAACCCACGTTTCTCTACATTTCCTAGCCTCCCTTGCAGGTAGCTTGGTGTCATGTGACAGTTGTAGCCAATGATGTGTTGGCATAAATGGTGTATGCCATTTTTAAGCTTTACCTCAAAACTCCTACTCAGTCGTCCATTTTCTACCTACAGTGAACATTGAGACAAGGTGTTGATGACATTGTGACATGAAAGGAGCTTGGATCCCTGAACGTGTGGGACAGCCCCACAGGAGAGCCACCAAACCCACATTGACTGAGACGTCACCAAGAATAAACCTTTATTCTGTTAAGTCATTGAGATTTTGAGATTTATGTGAAAAATTATAGGATAGTCTAGAACAATGCTTCTGGAATTTTGGTAGGTATAAAAATTATCTAAAGACTTTGTTAAAAGATAGGTTTCTGGGTGACCTCCCCACATATTCCGATTCAGGAGATCTGAGAGTGAGGAAACTGATTCTATATTTCCAACAAATTCCCAGTTTTTGTTTATGCTGCTTGCCCACAGAACACATTGGCCTAAACGTTCTGAATAAAATGCTGGGAGTGGAATTAGGCAACAAAGATGCGAGATCCTGAGTCATGAAGGAGCCTCAGCTTTACATGTCCCGGGAACTGAAGGTAGATGGGTGTGGAAGAATTATAATAAGCAAAGATTATGAATCAAGAATGACACTGAAAGTCTTAGCTGGGAACCTTGAGATCAGATTGGCACCAAATCAGAGTTCCCACAGCAAGCTTGTAACACTAATTCAATATTAATTGAACCACTAACATTTCATGGTATTGATGGGGTGTGGGATTTGTTCACACACGTGAACATCAACATACTTGTTTCCTTATACCTAGAGGTCTCTGGTACAAATTGAATGGATTCCGAAAAACCCAAAGTTTCAGTGTGAATGACATTTTGTTACAGAACAGCCTTACTCTGGTTTGAACAGCCTTACTCTGGTTTGCAAATTAAGGCTGAGAAATGAGGAAGGAGCCAGAGTGGCATCAACTTTGAAGCCACTAGAGACCTCACACAGAAGCGGTGGCGGACTCAATGAGGGTGACGATGATGATAACTCCCGTGGGCAGATCATTGCCAGGAGCACTGTTTCTCAATACCAACTGCACATTAGACTCCTGTGCGGAGCTTTAAAAATTACTTTGTCTAGGCCATTCCTAGAGATTCTAATTCAATTGACCTGGGCTAAGGGCATCAAATATATCTTGTCATACGTTTAAAAAAAACTCAGTGGATTTCCATAAATGTTCAGAGCATTTTAGTCTTTAATATTTTCATCCTGGTTCCTAAAATCTCAATGCTAGTCATCTCAAAGATTCAATGTCATGAAGCACTTACCCTCCTCTCCTCCCCAGCACAGGACAGAGCAGAGGCTGTGGCAGCTTAGAGAGGAGAGATACAGGGGAGGGGAGGGGAGAATCTGTCGTACTTGCTCCTTTCCATTTTTCCCTCCTTTCCACATGCTAGCCCTGATATTGTTGAGATGGATGTAAGGTAGAGGATGCACGATGTCTGCTTTGCCCACTGCTGGTGATGTGGCAATTCCTATTTCTATTGGTTGTAACTTCTTGTCTTGCTAACACTTGTGTGGCCATCACTCATCTCTATGTGGCATGCCTTTAAATGTGTCTCTCATGCAGGGGCATTAGCAGGCTCTTCAGAAAGCCTTATGAGGTTGTCCTCTGCTATGGGCTGAATTGCATCCCCCTAAAATTCATATGTTGAATTCATAACCCTCAGGACCTCAGAATGTGACTGTATTTAGAGATGGTGCCTTTAAGGAGGTAATTAAGGTAAAATGAAGTCATATGAGCTGGCGGTAAACCAATATGACCAGTGTCCTTATAAGAAGAAGAGATTAGGACACGACACGAAGACCAAAGGGCAACCACGAGAGGACACAGCAAGAAGGCAGCAATCTATAGTCCACAGAGCGAGGCCTCAGAGGAGACCAAAACCTCCAACGCTGTGATCTGGAACTTCCAGCCTCCAGAATTGTGAGAAAATAAATTCCTGTTGTTTAAGCCCCCCAGTCTGTGTTTTTTGTTGTTGTTGTCATGGAAGCCCTAGCAAACTCATACACCCTCTTTATGGGAACTCCAGCCCCTCAGGAACAACCCCTGTATCCCCCCTCAGCCTTCACTCAGTGTGGACTAACTAGACATTCCGTATTGTTAAAAAAGAAGACACCTTTGCCCAGTGAGATGTCTTGGGGAAGGGTTGACAGAATTACTCACGTCGTTGTATTTTCCACAACCTCCATTCAGCCCACGGGAAATCCACATGCCAAGAAATAGTAAAGGAAAAATAAAAGACTACATCACCACCACTCCCGTCTCAGCATCTGCATCTTTCTCCACGCTCTGGAGGTTTAAGGACTCTAATCCAGGGGCTGGCAGTCTTTTAGACAGGAGCTGACCCAAGAACCCTAAGTCCATGAACAGAGAAAATGGTGCAGACACCCCAAGCTTTATGAGCTCTTCTCTAAGGGATCCCTTATCTTGCCCCTGGTAAGAGGGAATCATATCTCCTTATGAGTATTCTGCTCTTTTAAAAAAGTCAGCTTCTATATATAGGCACACAGACCCCTGTCCCGATTTCAAACCCTGTAGATCCCTGAGGGTTCAATATGGGTGAATCTCAAAAAAACATAATGTTGAGTAGGTACACAAAAGGGTACATCCAGTATGATTTCATTTATACGAAGATCAGAAAACAAACAAATCTACAGGGACTACAGTCAAAATAGGAGATAACTTTGGGGGATTACTGAGTAGAAGAGGGAGAAATCAAGGTTTTTGTGGTGCTGGGTAATAATTTAATATTTTGATCTTTGTAGTAGCTAATGGTTGGAAGATGGTAAAAAGGTGATATTGGGTAACTTGATTTAAACCTGTTTGGGTCGAGATTCACCAAATTGAAGAAAAATTGAACTGTATGAGTCTGATTAGAGAACTTGGTTAGGAGGTACTTTTCCTGAGCACCCAGGAAATTTCAATAATAATTTAAATTTCATGATAAATTATTAATTAATCTATTAACTTCATTAATAATTTTATTAGCTCTAATATACTCCATATAAGGAACAAGGAAGATATCAGAATTGTTAGCTGTGAGATCTTCAGCAAATAAGTTTACTTTCTTAATATGACTCACCTACAAATTGGGTAAGTTGCCCCTGTAAGCATAATGCCTGTCACCTATCGTTAAGCACAGTGATCTAAATGAGATACTTTCACGTAAATCAACAAGCTATCTAATTTCTGGTCATGTACTTGATTTTACTTAAATTAATTTTCACTTTTATTTATATATAATTATGCTTTTTCACATTTTTCTACTGATCTTTACTCTTTCTCAGACATTCTTTAAATCACTGAAAGATAAGAGACTATCATTCTCCTTGAATGGGTTTTTCCAAGGAAAATCTCCAATCAGTAAAGGGAAAAGGTTAACTTTCATCATATTAAATTAAGAAAGTAGATTTAAAAAATTAGTGGCAAGAAAGCAGACAAATATAAAGAATAAATTTAGAAAACATTTTGCAGTGGGTATGGCACATAAATTACAACTTAGCAAATTAATTAAAAAATGGAAATAACTAGTTCAAATATTATAAAAACTCTGTAGTGGGGCCAATGTTACAATAAAATAAATATGTAATAACCATAAAAGATTTATAAATTTGACCATGTAAAATAAATTTTAAAATATGAAGGGGCGAGTTCAACCACAAAACAAACAAATAAATAAATCCTACCATTAAGAACATCAGAAGACCACAGGCTGGCCCAGTACCATAGCGGTTAAGTTCCTATGCTCCACTTTGGGTGGCCTACCGTTTGCTGGTTCGGATCCTTGGAGCAGACCTACATGCCACTTATCAAGCGATGCTGAGGCAGGTGTCCCATATATAAAGTAGAGAAAGATGAGCACAGATATTAGCTCAGGGCCGATCTTCCTCAGCAAAAAGAGGAAGATTGGTGGTGGATGTTAGCTTAGGACTAATCTTCCTCAAAAACAAAAAACAATGTCAGAAGACCATTTGCAATTACTTGCAAGTACATACATTCAAAAAAATTTTCAATCTAGCAGAAAATTGGATAAAAGTATAAAGTTAACTCATATAAGAATAAATGTAAATGCAGAATAAGGTTATGAAAATTGTCAACTTAATCATTAAAGAATAAAGTAGCTATTTTTTCAACTCTTGAGTCTGGCAGAGATTTAAAGAATAACAAAAATGCAGTATCAGAGAGCCCGCAAATTAGTATTTTTTTGGAGAGCAATTTTGAAACGGCTACAAAAATTTTTGCGTGTCTTTCAACCACAGATTCCAATTCTAGAAATTGTAAAAACAATATGCTTGCATTTGCAATATATGTTTAAGGATATTTCCTGCAGAATGTCTATGGATCCACTCTTGGGAACAACTCATAATTCATAATTCAAAATTATTTTCTGATTTATAAAGTTCATACGGTACATATATTATGCAGTACCGTCAGAGGCATTTGAAGAAGCATTTCATGACCAAACAACATTAATATGTCTGCAGCAGAACTTATCAATATTTACACTAAGTGGAATAAATATAGACTATAAATATTTTCAAGTAAGTTCTGGTCATGTTTTGACACCAAATGAATTCAGGTAATATTAGGTTTGTCTTCCAAATTAGTGGAAAAATGCTTTCAACATTAAGTGCTTTTGGGTTTCAGCATTGCAGATGAGGTTCTGTGGAACTGTGTTAGAAAAATATCTGAAAACTAAACAAATGTTCATCAAATAGTTATCTTCAAGTTATGGTTCTCCTTAACATGTATACCAAGTAAGCATTTTCAAACAGTGGTAGAATCAACACTTAAAATATAAACGCCCAAGATATAAGACAAAGGAAGATAATCTTCAGAGTAGCAGCGTTATCCGTTTCTTTCATACAGCAGGGTTTCTGGTGACATTTCCTTTCTTTGAGAGAAATAATTGGCATACAAGACTTGAAGGCGACTGGGAGGGAACATACGGATTTTATAGGTTTTCCGGGGCCTTTTTTTGATCCTTAAATCCTTCTTCTGGTAAATATCATCTATTCTGCATATAGGTAATAAAACATTATAGTGGATCAAGATAAATGTGAATGAGCAAAGCTGGGTGACAGTAGGGACAAGGAGGGCTCCGGGATATCATCTCCACAAAAGTAGAAAGAGTCAGGTGTCAAGGATGAATGTAAACTTAGTCCCACCTGAGACTCCAGCCTGTGACAGGGCTGTTGTCTGGGTGAACCTAAAGATCTCTGATTTGAAAGGCACAAGGCCTTGAAACTCACATCAACAGTAAAGTTTCAAATTCTCTAATATCCAAATAACATTGCAAATCAAGAAGAAAACACAAAAAACTTTAGAAACAAGTCAAAAAACATGAAAAATCATGTACAAAAGAATAAGTTAGTGATTCCAACATCTTTTTAACTCTCTTTTTTCTCTGTTTCATTTTAAGTAGTTTCTATGACTCTGTCTTCGAGTTCACATAAGATGCCAAACCTCCTTCACGATAAGGCGTTTGTAGGCTCAAACTCCAGTAAAGACTTTTACTTCCAAACAGGATGAAGTTACTAGAAGCAGATTAACCCTCCCACCTGAAACATCCAAAAATGGAGAAGATACGTGAAACAACAATTTTCAAGACACTGGACGTCACATGAAAGGACAATGGTCAGTGATACATGGGAAATTAACATGGTGAACTCTTCGGTAGCCCCTGCCTACTGCTCTCAGAGAGATTGCAAGCTGTTGTGCCAGCTGGAGGAACTGCAGCCTCAATAGAACAGGTGGGACTAGAATTCTCAGGATTCTCCTCTCTCCAGAGGAGGCAGCTACACAAGGAGAGAGGCCAGAAAGCTGCAGAGACCTCCCTCTGATTGTTTGCTCACATACGTTTTAGAATATCTTCACTGCTCTGTAAGTAATATGTCATTTTTTTCCCTTGGCGGTTTCTGAGAATTTTTTTCTTTTTATCACTGGTTTTGAACAATTGGATTTTGATTTAATGTGGTTTAGCTTTCTTTATATTTCTTATGCTTGAGTGTCATCGATCTTCATCGAGCTTATAGTTTTCATCAAATTTTGAAAACTTTTGATGATCATTTCTCCAAACATTTGTTTTTTATCTCTACTGCCCCACCTTTGAGGCTGCTATTATTTGTATTTTCAGCTGCTTGAAGTTGTCCTGCAGCTCACTGGTGCTGTTAATTTGTTTATTTATTTTTTTGGATTTTCTTTTTTCTCTGAGTTTCATTTTAGCTTGTTTCTACCCTTATGTCTTTAAGTTCTCTGGTGTTTTTTTCTTTCTCAACGTCTAATCTGCCAGTAATCCCATCTTAGAAATTTTTCTTCTCATATATCATATTTTTCATCCCTAGAAGTTCAGTTTAGGTCTTTTATGTTTCTCCCATGACTCTTAATTTATGAGCACGTCAAAGTGTTATCATAACTGTTTCAGTGTCCTTGTCTGTTAATTCGAACATCTGGGTCAGTTTCAATTGATGGATTTTTATTATCATATGGGTTGTATTTTCTTATTTATATGTGTGGTACTTTTGGATTGGACACCTGATATAGTGAATTTTACCCTATTGGGTGCTAGGTAGTCTTTCATTCTCAGAAACACTCTTGAGCTTTGTTCTAGGTTGCAGTTAAGTAACTAGGAAACAGTTTGATCCTTTTGGGTTTTGCTTTCGAGATTTGTTAGAAGAGACCAGAGCAGTGCTCAGACCAGGGCTAATGATTCCCCATTGGTGACGCAGATCCTTCTGTGTACTTTATCAAATGCCCTATTAATATAAGGTTTTCCAGGGGCTGGCCCCGTGGCCGAGTGGTTAAGTTCACGTGCTCCGCTGCAGGCGGCCCAGTGTTTCGTTGGTTCGAATCCTGGGTGCGGACATGGCACTGCTCGTCAGACCACGCTGAGGCAGCGTCCCACATGCCACAACCAGAAGGACCCACAACGAAGAATAGACAACTATGTACTGGGGGGCTTTGGGGAGAAAAAGGAAAAAAATAAAAATCTTTAAAAAAAAAAATATAAGGTTTTCAAGACTGACTCATGGGAACATATATTATTACTGGTGCTGTGTGAATACCAGAAATGGTTTCCTCTAATCCTTTGGAATGGTTCTTTCCTGGCCTTGGATAGTTTCCCCAAAGGTACTTTAATGTTCTGAAAGGAAAACAAGGATTGATAATCTAGAATTCTATAATCAGCAAAAATATCTGTCAAAAACAAATATGAAATACTTCTTCAAAAACGCAAAAGCTAAGAGACTTCATCAGCAGCAAACTCTCACAATAAAATTGTTAAAAGAGGTACTTCAAGCAGGATGGAAGTGATTACGGATATCAATCCAGATCTGCACACAGGAAGGAAGAGCATCAGGAAGGGCGACTGCAGTGGAAATATCTCAAAGATTTCTCATTTTTAAAACCTACTTAAAATATAACTGACTGTTTAAACAAAAACAGTAATGACGTAGTGTGACATTTTTGCCCAAATGAAAGTAAAGTGTACGCAACAATAGCACAAAGATTGGGTGGAGGGAAGTGGAAGTTTACCGTTGCAAGGTTCTATTACGATATGTAAAGTGGCATAACACCACCTGAAAGTAGACAGATCAGAGTTATGTAAACTATAAACCTTAAAACAGTCACATATGAAACAAACAGTTGGGGCTGGCCCAGTGGCACAGTGGTTGAGCTCGTGCGCTCCATTTTGGGGGCCTGGGGTTTGCAGGTGCGGATCCCAGGTGCAGACCTACACACCACTCATCAAGCCACGCTGTGGCAGCATCCCACATACAAAATAGAGGAAGACTGGCAGCATGTTAGCTCAGGGCCAATCTTCCTCAAGCAAAAAGAGGAAGATTGGCACCAGATGTTAACTCAGGGCTAATCTTCCTCACACACACACACAAAAAGCTAACAACAACAACAACAAAAATCCAAAGAATTATAGCTAATAAGCCAATGAAGGAGATAAAAAACATAAAAATACTCAACATGAAAGAAGGCATAAAACATGAAAAATGAAAATAAAAAGACATGGGGGAGATAAAAATAGCTATAGAATAGATGTAAAGCAAGTCCTAGCAATAATCACAGTAAATTTAAATGGCCTAAGTAATACAATTAAAGAGCAGACTTGTCAGATTGATTAAAAAGTAAGATTTAAATATATGCTGCCTACATGAAAAGAACTTTAAATACAAGGTATAGAATAGGTTAAAAAGTTAAAGGGTGAAAAAACATATACCATGCCCATACTAATCCAAAGAAAGCTGGAATGGACATATTAATATTAAAAAAAAAA